>NC_026000.2:92007450-92222945 GCF_000442705.2 Elaeis guineensis
TTTTGCTCATGTATTCAATCTCCTTAGGTGTGCTAGGGCATATCTTCTTGGAGAGATGAATGCCATGTCTAAAAGGTACTAAACCTCTTTTGGAGTTTTTCATGCTAAACCTTTTTAGCACCTCCTCTATGTACATCTTTTGTGAAAGTTCCAACATCCTATTTGGTCTATCTCTATAGACCTTAATACCTAGTATAAAAGATGTCTCTCCTAGATCTTTCATAGAGAACTCCTTTGACAACCATACTTTGACTGAGGTCAACATGGGAATATCATTCTCAATTAGGAGGATGTCATCTACGTACAATACGAGGAAGACAACTGTACTTCCACTGACATTTTTGAACACACATGGTTCCTCCTATTCTTAATAAAACCAAATATTTTGATCACATCATTGAAATGAGTATTCCAACTCCGAGATACTTGCTTAAGTCCATAAATGGACCTTTGCAGCTTCCAGACCTTGTGATCATCATCACTGGATTGTGAAACCAAGTGGTTGTTCCATATAGATATCTTCCTCAAGATGTCCATTTAAGAACACCATTTTCACGTCCATCTGTCATATTTCATAATCGAAATAGGCTGCAACAGCAAGCAATATGCGGATGGATTTTAGCATGGCTACAGGCGAGAAGGTATCCTTATAGTCAATATCTTCGTGCTGACTATAACCTTTCGCTACGAGCCTAGCCTTGAATGTCTCTACATTCCCATCTACACCTATCTTCTCTTGAAGATCTATTTACATCCAATAGGTACAATATCTTTAGGTGGATCTACGAAGGTCCAGACTTGGTTTGAGTGCATCGAGTCAGTTTCTGATCTCATTGCGTCTAACCATTTCTCGAAGTCGATATCTGATATCGTCTTGTCATAGGTCTTGAGATCATCACCATGAGCACTATTTTCTGTGAGGAACATTTTCTCTACATCCTCTTGTATGGTACCTAAGTACTTTTCACGAGGATGAAAAACCCTAGTCGATCTACGAGGTGGAAGAGGATGTGTTAGGACTGGTTCTAATTGATTGGGTTCCTCAGGTTCTTTAGCTCGTTGCTCTTAGGAGACATCTCCTTGAGCTTAATTATTCTTCCGATGCCACCATCTTGAATACTGTTTTTAAAAAAAAATAGTATTTTGACTCACAATCACATTGTGATCTTCCAGAATATAAAAATAGTATCCTAATGACTCTTTAGGATATCCTATTAATCGAGCTCTAAAGGACCTGAACTCTAACTATCCGTCTGCTGTCTCTTGACATGAGCCGAACAACCCCAACTCTGAGATGACTTAGACTTGGTTTCTTACCATGCCATATCTTATACGGTGTGGTAGGAACAGTTTTAGAGGGAATCTTATTCAATATATATATTACTGTCATAAGACAATATCTCCAAAGAAATTTAAGGAGGTCTGTGAAGCTCATCATGGAATGGACTATATCTAATAGGGTCTGATTTCTCCATTTTGAAATCCCATTGAGTTGTGGTGTTTTAGGCGGAGTCCATTGAAGAGACTATGCTATTATCTTTAAGATAGTCTAGGAACACCCGACTAGGTATTCACCTCCTCGATCTGATGAGAACCTTAATGGGCTTTCCTGTTTGTTTTTCTACTTCATGTCTGAATTCTCTGAACCTTTCAAAGGCTTCAGACTTGTATTTTATTAGAAACACATACCCGTACCTAGACATTCATCGGTAAAGGTAATGAAGTAAACATAGTTGCCTCTAGCCGGCACATCAAATGGGCCACACACATCCTTATGCACTAGGGCAAGTAGGTCTGTGGCCCTTTCCCCATGTTCCCACAAAGAAAGCTTGGTTATTTTGCCTTGAAGGCATGATTCACCAAACTGGATATGACTCAGAAGTCAACGGACTCAATAGTCTGAATTCTCTAATTTGTTAACCCTATCTTCCGCTATATGACCTAGCCTTAGGTGCCATAGATACCTATCATTTAGACTATCTCTAGGCCTTTTAATTCCTATGGCATTCATATTTTGCTCGATATTAAATACAGATACATCAATATGTAGCTGATAAAGACCGTTAATAAAAAAACTATTTGCAACTTTATTATTTTCATAAAATATATTACAATGTCCTTATGAAAGCTAATCACATAGCCTTTTTGTGCTAAACATGAAATAAAAATCAAATTCTTGCTTGCTGCAGGCACATATAACAATCTCTAAGAATAATATAATCCTAATGATAATCACAGAGGGTAGATTCCACGGCCACAGCAGCAACTCTTGCTCCATTTTCGCACGTAGGATCATCTACGCATCCCTCAGCCTCCTGCTCTCCTCAAGACCCTGCATAGAAGACACAAATGAGCACTAGAATCAGAGTCAAGCACCCAACTGGATGCAGAAGAAATCATAAGATTAGATCTAAAATGAGCATACCTCTAGAAGGACCATCCTTTTGTTCTTCAGGGTGGCCAGGTACTAAGGATAGTTTCACTTCCAATGGCTGTCTGATTGGCAGTGAAAATATTTTCCCTTTTCAGTAGCCTTCTTCTTCGGTTCTGTCTTCTTCTTCTTCCCATTCACCTTCTGCTTCTTCGCAGACTTCTTTTTCTTTTCAAAAGATTTTTCTCTTGGAAGAAGTCCACTCCACAGTAAGAATTGAGCCTTTTGAACCCTTCATAGAAAGCTCAGCCGTAACTAACATGTTCATTAACTCAGCCAAGGTACACTGCATCTTTTGCATATGGAAGTTCATGATGAACAGACCATATGCATCGAACAAGGACTGAAGGATCACATCAATCTGAAAATCCTTATCTAAGATGATACCGAGATTCTCAAGCTCTTCAAGATCCTTGATCATTGTCAAACAATGATCTTGGATAGACTGCTCATCATGCATTTTGGCCTTAAAATGTCTTTGACAGACTTGATACTTGGCTGCGCGACTTTGCTCACCAAACAACTCCTGTACATGAGCCAACATTTGGCGGGTAGTCATAATATTCTCAGGTTAGCACTGCAAGTCTTCAGACATTGTACCCAACATGTAGTACCTTGCTTTGTTATCATCATCCGTCTACTTTTCCAAAGACACTCTCTATTTAGCAGTCGGACGTGCTGGCATGGCAGGTGGGTCCTGATCCAAGACATGAGTCAATTTTTCGAAATCCAGAATAATTTTGTAGTTTCTTAACCAGTCTTTGAAATTGGATCTAGTCAATCTGTGGGTGTCTAGTATTTTGGTCAGAGGGTTGGACGCAGACATGTTCCTGTAGAGAGTCAACAATTTCTAGTTAGATTTTGTAATCAGACTTAACCAATTTGTTTAAAAATTTTATTTTTAAACAAATTAGGCTCCCACTATTTTCTCAGATCCCTACACTCCCTAGGTAGAGATGTGAAAATCTCTATGATTAGTGATTTCTAGTGGATGGTGCGGTCTCACCGACTGGTTCATCACCTCACCTAACAGTTATTGGTGATGGATCAACCAATGAGTGGACAACTCTTGTCCAATGATTCTCTAATCATGGTGCACCCAAAATTTGGTCTCTAATTCATGAAGCTCACCATGCTCGGAATATTGCTCCAATCCTTAGTTAAGTCAAACCCACCATTTATACGAACTAGATTTCTGATTGGGTCCCTCACCGTATTTGAAATATTGAGCTCAACCCATCCTCTAATTCGTAGCATCCAATGCCTAATGGATATGGTTGCATCTTTCCGGTGCAACTGAGCCACTATAACCAGTCGAGAACAATCAATCTCGGGAAGGGTCCATGCATCCACAATGGTGGAAGACCTTAGAGTTAAAATTTTCTTAGAAAGATTTGATTTAGGTCTCTTTAAACTTGACTTGACATAGTCAAAACAATTATGACTAACCTAGTGGCATGGGTTAGCTCGAATTATTAGCCACCTCAAATCAGAATTGGTAAGTGAGATCGGTGGAAGGGATATGCCATTAACTCGATAAGAACACATTCGAGTCGAGTAGCTCCTAATTAAAAACCAGTCGGTCACATCTGCCCAACTTACCTTAGATACCAAATTATCAAACCAGAACTAATTGGGTTAGGCTACAATCTAGGCTCTAACCATTGAGCCAAATTAGGTCTTAACTTGATCGAGACACATCTAAATGTGATTCGACCTCGATTCAGACTTAATCCTATTAGGCTGGTCAATTATTAGCTTTCATGATCCCACTTAACCAATTATTGATTCGGTTTGATCAACCGCTAGACCTAATTGAGCTACCCAAGCTCGAAACCAATTTTATGAAAATGACTTAGATCTAAAATTCTCAATTTTAGATCTAATTTAATTTCATAAGCTTAATTCATTAATTAAGTCTTAGGTTAATAAATAAAACATATAAAATAAATCCTAGGGTTTCAGGATCTAAGGTTTTGCAAAAAAATAAATTTTGATTTCTGATTAAGGATGAACATGCAGCACCCCTACATATCATAAGAATACCCATTGAATGGGAGGAGAGGGCTTTTAAATCCTACTTTGTTCTTGTTGGGTATAAAATACCCACAGCCGGAACCCACGGTGGAACCGCCATCAGCAAGTGCAGCTCCGCCCGGACTCCTACGGGAGCCGGGCTCCGACGACATCAGCAAATGCAGCTCCGCCCGGACTCCTACGGGAGCCGGGCTCCACCGACATCAGCAAGTGCAGCTCCGCCCGGACTCCTACGGGAGCCGGGCTCCACCGCCATCAGCAAGTGCAGCTCCGCCCGGACTCCTACGGGAGCCGGGCTCCGACGACATCAGCAAGTGCAGCTCCGCCCGGACTCCTACGGGAGCCGGGCTCCACCGCCATCAGCAAGTGCAGCTCCGCCCGGACTCCTACGGGAGCCGGGCTCCGACGACATCAGCAAGTGCAGCTCCGCCCGGACTCCTACGGGAGCCGGGCTCCGACAACATCAGCAAATGCAGCTCCGCCCGGACTCCTACGGGAGCCGGGCTCCACCGCCATCAGCAAGTGCAGCTCCGCCCGGACTCCTACGGGAGCCGGGCTCCGACGACATCAGCAAGTGCAGCTCCGCCCGGACTCCTACGGGAGCCGGGCTCCGACGACATCAGCAAATGCAGCTCCGCCCGGACTCCTACGGGAGCCGGGCTCCACCGCCATCAGCAAGTGCAGCTCCGCCCGGACTCCTACGGGAGCCGGGCTCCGACGACATCAGCAAGTGCAGCTCCGCCCGGACTCCTACGGGAGCCGGGCTCCACCGCCATCAGCAAGCGCTGCTCCACCCGGACTCCTACGGGAGCCGGGCTCCGCCGCCGACATCAAAACAGCTCCGTCCGGACTCCTACGGGAGTCGGGCTCCGCTCTCAATATCAATTGCTAGTAAGCTCAGTCCAGACTCTTACGAGAGCCGGACTTCACCCTTGACTTGTTTGCAGCGCAGCTCCGCCCGGACTCCTACGGGAGCCGGGCTCCACCGACGACATCAGCAAGTGCGGCTCCGCCCGGACTCCTACGGGAGCCGGGCTCCACCGACATCAGCAAGTGCAGCTCCGCCCGGACTCCTACGGGAGCCGGGCTCCGACGACATCAGCAAGTGCAGCTCCGCCCGGACTCCTACGGGAGCCGGGCTCCACCGCCATCAGCAAGCGCTGCTCCGCCCGGACTCCTACGGGAGCCGGGCTCCGCCGTCGACATCAAAGCAGCTCCGCCCGGACTCCTACGGGAGCCAGGCTCTGCTCTCAATATCAATTGCTGGTAAGCTCAGTCTGGACTCCTACGAGAGCCGAACTTCACCCTTGACTTTGTTTGCAGCGCAGCTCCGCCCGGACTCCTACGGGAGCCGGGCTCCACCGCCATCAGTAAGCGCTGCTTCGCCCGGACTCCTACGGGAGCCGGACTCCACCGCCGTCAGCAAGCGCTGCTCCGCCCGGACTCCTACGGGAGCCGGACTCCGCCGCCGACATCAGAACAGCTCCGCCCGGACTCCTACGGGAGCCGGGCTCCGCTCACGACGGCTCCGACCATTGTCGAGCTTCAATCGACAGATCCACGCCCCCTGACAGGCCCTCAAAACGGCCGTGACCCTGCTCCACCTCCTGTGGTGGACTCCGCACAGCTCCATTATCCCCCTGGCAGGCCACAATAACGGCCACGAACCTGCTCCACCTCCTGCGACGGATACCATGCGATTCCCCTGACGACGGACGCTGCTCCACCCTTCATAACGGATTCCACGTGGCAAGTCGAGGTGATACCCACGTGTCCGCTCCATTATCTTTCGCAATCAATTCCCCTGACCATGGGCGGCCCACTAACAAGCAGTTACACACGTCGCCATCAGTCCGTTGCCTCCCTCGCCTATAAAAGGGGGGACTCAGATACGTTATTTTTTAAGCTCATTTTTTTTATCTCAAAACTCTGCTAAATTCTTCGTTCGAGCACTCCATTCTTGTTGAGGCAGAGAACTGACTTGAGCGTCGGAGGGTCTTGCCGGAGCAACCCCACCTTTGGTTTAGACTTCCCTTGCAGGTCCCGGCGGCGACCGCGGCCTCCTCAACTCCAGCTTCTCCGGTGCAGGCGGATTTTTGTACCAACAGGATTGGCGCTAGAGGAAGGGGCTTGTATCTTCGCAGCACCCTTGTTCTTGAAGGAGCGCTCAACGGAGCCACCTCCGGCCATCTCTCCGTCATTTACCCCTAATCCTCCCCCGCGAGACCGGCACCCGATGCCTCCGCGCAGGGCATCCACCCGGCGGTCCACGGCCTCCGCGGCAAGATCTCAGGCTCCGGCCTCCCCTCCCATTTCTCAGCCAGCTCCTCCTCCCCCTCCGGCGACGGCGGTCGGCGCGGAGCAGTTTGACTTGCTGGCGCAGCAGGTCAAGGGCCTCGTCGAGGCCGTACAGGCGATGCAGCAGCAGCCGCCGCAGGCGTCAGCGCATCCGGAAGGGGCATCTCCGGAATGCCAGAACCCGGCGGTGGGGCGGGCCACCTGGGCTAGCCGCCCCGTCCTTCCCGAGAAGGCGAATCCAAGGGTGGAGAGCCCTCAGTCGGACCATGACTCCACCCCTGGGAGATCCCTGCCCCCGTTCTGCCAAAGGACCCTCGAGACTCGAAGTCGAGAGGATTTCCTGGATCGGAGGCTCCAGGAGATGAACCGACGGATCGAAGAACTCCGCCATGCGCCTCCCGCTTACGGTGAGGATATCTGCACTGACCCTCCCTTCTCCCAAATGATTATGCAGGAACCGATCCCGCCGAATTTCAAGCTCCCCCAGTTTGAAAGCTACGACGGGACGTCGGACCCGGTGGACCACCTGGAGGCCTTCCGGACAATGATGCTGCTTCATGGTGCCCCCGACGCCATCTTATGCCGGGCTTTCCCGTTTACTTTGAAGGGAGCGGCAAGAAACTGGTACTCAGCACTGAAGTCGGGTACCATCTTCTCCTTCGACCAAATGAGCCACCAATTCGTGGCCCATTTTGTCAGCAGCCGACGTCCCCGAAAAGGTTCGGAGTCCCTCATCAACATCAAGCAGAGGGAAGGGGAGTCCATACGGGCCTACATCAACCGCTTCAACATCGCGGCGTTGGAGGTCCGGAACTTGGACCAGTCGGTTGCCATGGCCGCCCTGAAAGGTGGCCTTCAGAAGAATGACCTCTTGTACTCCCTGGAGAAGAAGTACCCCAGGGATTTTGCTGATCTGCTGGCTCGGGCTGAAGGATACGCCCGAGCGGAAGAGGCCTTCAAAATGAAGGATGAAGAGACTGCGAGGGAGCGCCAGGCGGGAGATTCTGGCAAGCCCGCAGTTGAGAAGAGGCCAAGGGAAGCCCGGCCTCGCTCCCGATCCCCTCCTGGGCACAAGCGCGCCCATACTCCACCCCGGGCACGCAGGCAGAGAAGCCCGGACAACAGGTTTCGGCGGGGTTCCCCTCCAGGGAAGTTCCGCAGCTACGCCCCCCTCAACGCCTCGAAGGCCCAGGTACTGATGGAGGTCAGGGAGCTGATCCCTAGGCCGGAGAGGATGCGCACGCACCCCGGGAAGCACAACCCCAACAAGTTCTGCCTCTACCACCGCGACCACGGCCACGACACCGAAGAGTGCATCCAGCTCCAGGACGAGATCGAGGAGCTCATCCGGCGAGGTCGGCTCGACAGATTCATCCGCCGCAGGCCTGAGGGTAGAGGAGACCGGCCAAGAGCCCTCCCACCGCCCGAACCATAGAAGAGGGAGGAGCAGCCCGGAGACCGGCCTCCTATCGGGACCATCGACTCCATCGCCGGAGGGCCTCAAGGAGGAGCGGGAGAACTGTAAATGTATTGCTTACTGTTTCGTTTTGAATCTACTTTTCTTTCTAGCTAACGCACCCCTCCTGCTTAACGCGGATGTATTATGACTGTATATGACCTCTCCAAAAAACAACGGCCGTGTCAGGAACAGAAGGAGAACCTCGTCCTGACATGAGCAAAGTCAAAGGCCCGGTTCTTTTAGACCGGATGGGGGAGAGGCCTTACAACGCCCTAATGTGCCCCCACAGCCCTGTTAGGGACAGGAGGAAAACCTCCCCTAACTTGAGCAATGTCGAAGGCCCGGTTCTTTTAGACCGGATGGGGGGAGAGGCCTTACAACGCCCTAATGTGCCCCCACAGCCCTGTTAGGGACAGGAGGAAAACCTTGCCCTAACTTGAGCAATGTCGAAGGCCCGGTTCTTTTAGACTGGACGGGGAGAGAGGCCTTGCAACGCCCTAATGTGCCCCCATAGCCATGTCAGGAACAGGAGGAGAACCTCGTCCTGACATGAGCAAAGTTGAAGGCCCGGTTCTTTTAGACCGGAGGGGGGAGAGGCCTTACAGCGCCCTAACGCGCCCCCACAAGCCAGGCTGATGACGAGAACCTCGCCACCGGCCCAAGCAAAATGGAAGACCCAGACTCCTACGGGAGCCGGGTTCCGCCGCAAAGGTAGGCTCCACCCGGACTCCTACGGGAGCCGGGTTCCACCGCCAAGGTAAAGCTTCACCCGGACTCCTACGGGAGTCGGGCTCCGCCGCAAAGGTAGGCTCCACCCGGACTCCTACGGGAGCCGGGTTCCACCGCCAAGGTAAAACTTCACCCGGACTCCTACGGGAGCCGGGTGCCGCCGCCAAGCAAGACTTCACCCGGACTCCTACGGGAGCCGGGTTCCGCCGCCAAGCAAGACTTCACCCGGACTCCTACGGGAGCCGGGTTCCGCCGCCAAGCAAGACTTCACCCGGACTCCTACGGGAGTCGGGTTCCGCCGCCAAGCAAGACTTCACCCGGACTCCTACGGGAGCCGGGTTCCACCGCCAAGCCAGACTTCACCCGGACTCCTACGGGAGCCGGGTTCCGCCGCCAAGCCAGGCTTCACCCGGACTCCTACGGGAAGCCGGGTTCCGTCGCCCGGTAAGACTTCGCCCGGACTCCCACGGGAGCCGGGCTCTCATCGCCACTTCTACGACAGGGGTCAATGATGGTAGCAAGACTCGGCCGCGCAACAAGATCGGATGGAAGGAAGGAGCTCCCCCCCCCACGGCGACATCTACATCAAATAAGCCAAACGACAAGAAAGGTCCAACAATCGACATTATCAGTACTACACGTGAACAAGGTAACACAAAGCGCTCCTTTTTCCATTTTCAATATATACACTACAAAGCCAGAGCAGCCAGAAAAAGAAAAACAAAACGACAAAAAGAAAATAGCTACATAAAGACAAAGGGGCTCTAAGGGGGCCCTGCCTCCTCCGACCTTGAGTCGCCACCTGCATCCCTCAACCAGGACGGCCTCAGGCTCTCCACCATTTCTTCTAGTTCTTCCTTCTTTCGCAGCATGTCCTGGAGCGCCTGACGAAGTCGCCGGACCTCAGCCTCCGCTTCCCGATGCCACTTCCGCAACACTTCAGACTCCGCCTCTGCGTCCGCGACGGCCTTCCGCTCAAGCCCCAGTTGAATTTTTACTTGTTGTAGCTCAGCTGTCTTCTCCCCAAGGGAGACAGAAATCCCTTCACAGAGCCTCTCAGGGCTTGGAGCTCTTCGTTATCTTGGGCGTTAGCAAGCTGCGCCCTAGTAACCAACTACCTCTGGAGACGGACTACCTCGTCCGCCGCTCGACGGAATCTCCCTTGTACTCCTCTACCTGTCGGCGCCAGCTGGCCCACTGCACATCGTGGCTCATCTCAGCATCTTGAAGCTGCTTCTGGAGGTCGAAAACTTTTTGTGACCATATCTGCTCATCCCGCGCTGTGAGTCGGGGTGAGTTCCCTTCCAGCTGGCCGATCCTCCTCTTGGCAGCCGACAGCTCCACTTTAAGGGCGCTGATCCTGGCCTCTTGAGCCCAAGTTCGGTCACTGGCGCTCTTCTTACATTCCTCAAGCTCTTTTGTGAAGCTCGCCTTCCTCTGACTGTAGTCCATGATCGCCCTCACTTGGATACTCCTGAAGTGGGCGGCCTCGGCAGCGGCCTCGGAGTAGCATTTTTTCGCCTGGCGGAGCTCGCCCTCCGACTTTTTCAACTTCTTCGTCAAGTGGAGGACCTCCTTTTTGAGCCGCTGGATAGTCGACTTCAGCGGGACCCCCAGGGGCAGGGGGAGTGCTTCGGCGGGGCGCTGCCATTGGAAGAGGCAAGCGTCAAAGACCGATTCGTTACAAGAAGAAAGGCCGGAAAGAAGGAGCAGAGGGAGGAAAAAATCATCCACAAAAAGAAATTCGGCTTTATTAATTGATCTTGAAGACAAATGAAAAGGAAGCATGATAACAAAAGAAAGATACAAGGTCGGAGGTCTCAGACCTCGGGAGCGGGGGGTGGAGAGTTCGGCGCGGGGGGTGCAACTGCTGTGGCGGGGGCGAAGGGCCGGCCTCGTCGTCGGACTCCTCCAAGAATTCGAGGCCAAGATCGGGATATCTGCTGGCCACCTTCTCCCGGCAAAGCTCAAACCCTTTGGTAAATGCCTCCAGGCCGAACTGGACGTTCAGCTCCCTCATCTCCGTGGTGGCCTTGAACTCCTCCACCGCAAGGGTCCTGGCCTCCGAGACCAGAACTGGAGTTTGCTCGGCCAGCTGGGCGACCTCGGCCTCCGCCTTCCTCACCGACTCCTCCAGGCTCCGTCTCTCCGCCTCCCGGGCTTGTCTCTCCTCCTCCCAGGCTTGTCTTTCCTCTTCCCGGTCCTGTCTCTCTCTCTCCAGGGCCTCCCGGAGGGCGGCCACCTCGGCCATCTTCGCTTGAAGACGAACAACCTCGTCTTGGCAGCACTCCTCCGCCCGGAGGAGATCCCTTCTCATGCGGCCCGACGCCTCGACATAGGCGAAGAGCTGGTGCCCGATCTGCAAAGACAGATGGAGAATTACAACAAAGACGAGGCAACTGTGCAAATAAAAATCCGCTTACCTCAAGAAAAGACCCCAAGGTGTCCCAAGCCCGCTGCTCGGGATCGATGCGGTCGATCCTCTCCACGACATCGGACAGGATGCAACCATCGAGCAGCCGACGGATTAGAGCCTTGTCATTGAAGGGATTCTCCGATCCCCCCTCGGAGCAGACGGACTCGTCTGCAGCGGCTCGGTGGCTGCTCGGCCTGCGGGCCACCGATTTTCTCCTCCTCCCCGCGGCAGGCGCCTCCGCGGGGCGAACCTCCGGAATTGGGACCCCAGTCGGTGGGCTCCCTGGGGGAGCCCGGGGGGCCGCTGGCTCGCATCCGAAGGAATGTCGATCGCCGGGGTCGCCTGGACGGGCGCGGCCAGGCTCGTCTCTTCCACCCTGGCCCTCTTCGCCGAGCCGGAAGTCGTCGCGCCCTTCCTTTTCTGGGCTCTCATGGCCTTGGCAAGCATCCGTGTGACTTCGGCGTCCATTGCTAAAAAAAAAAAAAAAAAAGGGGGGGGGAAAGAAAAGAAGAAGGAAAAAGCAGCACCAGTCAGTCCAAAAAAAAAAAAAAAAAAAAAAAAAAAAAAAGAGAGAAAAGAAGAAAGAGGAAAAAGGAGAGAGAAAGGAAGAGAGGGAAGAAGAAGACAAGAAAAGGAAAGATGTATACTTGCTGGATCTTGAGGGCTCAGGCCGATGTTGAAGAGAAGCGGCTCCCTCAGTAGGTTTGGAAGGGAAGGAGCGGGATAGCTCAGGAGCTTCTGGGCGGCCTGAAGGTCGTCCTCTCCTAGGCCAGGAGCCCGGCGGACGGAATCCCTCAGAGACCCCCAAGGGGGTAGGCCCAATTCCAGGGTCGGGCAGTAAACAAAGAGAAATTTCTCCTTCCAGTTGTGAATCGAAGAAGGGGCGCCCTTCAGCAACCCCTTCTTGCCGAACTGAGGGGAGAAGTACCACCAGTCCTTCGCTGAAGGATGGCGTTTGAAGGTATAGAAATGTCTGAATAAGGAGAGGGATGGCTGGACCTCGGCTATGTGGCAGAGAGAGAGAAACCCTATTAAAAACCTAAAGGAATTCGGGGCAACAGAAGCAAGTGAAATATCTAAAAAGCGAAAGAAGGCGGCGACGAAGTTTGGGAGCGGAAGCCGAAGCCCGGCACGAAAGGCCTCCTGATACAGACAAAAGCGGCCGGGAGGGGGAGCGCTGGCCCTATCAGAGGGGCCAGGAAGCTCCAGGTCATACTCCGCAGGGACCCCGTATCGAGCCCTTATCAGGAGAAGTTCGTCCGGAGTCGACGAACACGAAATGGCGCCCGACGCGAAAACCGGGCGAGACCCTGCCCCGAGCGCGGGTTCATCCGCAGAAACGGGGGCCTGGGGGTTCGAAGCAGAAGAACTCCCAGAACTTACGGGGACAGAAGATTCAGAAGACATTTTTTCTCGGGGAAGAACCTAAAGGGCCCTAGAAAGGCAAATTGAGAGGGGAACGAAGCGCCAAAGGTCAACCCGGAGGAAGACACGAAGAGAATGAAAAGACGAAAGATCCCTAGGCGGTGAAAAGAAGGTGGGCACTAACCTATCTTGCTCTGAGGACCCGGGGGGCGAGAGACGGAAGGCGCCTACGGCTCGAAAGGGCGTTCGCGAGAGCAGACTCTCGGGGAGATGACGGACGCCAGCGAAAATCAAAAATGGAGTAGGACGCCTGAAGGGGGGAGGACGGGTTTAAATAGACCCTGGGATCCGGCGCCATAATGATCTCGAATCTCCCCAGGCCAGTCCGCGCTCGACACGCGTCCCACTCCCCGTGGCAGACGGCTGAAGGCAGCTGGCGGTTAGCAGGGCCATAATTGCACCGTACCAAGGCCAGCATACCTGCGGGGTCTTCGAAGCGTCCCCTCGTTCCGCCCCAATTCGAAAAGACTACGACACGCGCTCATTTAATGCCAAAATATCTGGGAGCGGCAGGGCGCGGGATTCGAAGGGACGGTTCCGGCTGTACTTCTGTGTACTTCCTTCGTTTGAAATTCAAAACTCGGATGTAGGGGGACTGGTGTTGGGTATAAAATACCCACAGCCGAACCCACGGCGGAACCGCCATCAGCAAGTGCAGCTCCGCCCGGACTCCTACGGGAGCCGGGCTCCGACGACATCAGCAAATGCAGCTCCGCCCGGACTCCTACGGGAGCCGGGCTCCTCCGACATCAGCAAGTGCAGCTCCGCCCGGACTCCTACGGGAGCCGGGCTCCACCGCCATCAGCAAGTGCAGCTCCGCCCGGACTCCTACGGGAGCCGGGCTCCGACGACATCAGCAAGTGCAGCTCCGCCCGGACTCCTACTGGAGCCGGGCTCCACCGCCATCAGCAAGTGCAGCTCCGCCCGGACTCCTACGGGAGCCGGGCTCCAACGACATCAGCAAGTGCAGCTCCGCCCGGACTCCTATGGGAGCCGGGCTCCGATGACATCAGCAAATGCAGCTCCGCCCGGACTCCTATGGGAGCCGGGCTCCACCGCCATCAGCAAGTGCAGCTCCGCCCGGACTCCTACGGGAGCCGGGCTCCGACGACATCAACAAGTGCAGCTCCGCCCGGACTCCTACGGGAGCCGGGCTCCGACGACATCAGCAAATGCAGCTCCGCCCGGACTCCTACGGGAGCCGGGCTCCACCGCCATCAGCAAGTGCAGCTCCGCCCGGACTCCTACGGGAGCCGGGCTCCGACGACATCAGCAAGTGCAGCTCCGCCCGGACTCCTACGGGAGCCGGGCTCCACCGCCATCAGCAAGCGCTGCTCCGCCCGGACTCCTACGGGAGCCGGGCTCCGCCGCCGACATCAAAACAGCTCCGTCCGGACTCCTACGGGAGCCGGGCTCCGCTCTCAATATCAATTGCTGGTAAGCTCAGTCCGGACTCTTACGAGAGCCAGACTTCACCCTTGACTTGTTTGCAGCGCAGCTCCGCCCGGACTCCTACGGGAGCCGGGCTCCACCGATGACATCAGCAAGTGCGGCTCCGCCCGGACTCCTACGGGAGCCGGGCTCCACCGGCATCAGCAAGTGCAGCTCCGCCCAGACTCCTACGGGAGCCGGGCTCCGACGACATCAGCAAGTGCAGCTCCGCCCGGACTCCTACAGGAGCCGGGCTCCACCGCCATCAGCAAGCGCTACTCCGCCCGGACTCCTACGGGAGCCGGGCTCCACCGCCGACATCAAAGCAGCTCCGCCCGGACTCCTACGGGAGCCGGGCTCCGCTCTCAATATCAATTGCTGGTAAGCTCAGTCCGGACTCCTACGAGAGCCGGACTTCACCCTTGACTTTGTTTGCAGCGCAGCTCCGCCCGGACTCCTACGGGAGCCGGGCTCCACCGCCATCAGTAAGCGCTGCTTCGCCCGGACTCCTACGGGAGCCGGACTCCACCACCGTCAGCAAGCGCTGCTCCGCCCGGACTCCTACGGGAGCCGGACTCCGCCGCCGACATCAGAACAGCTCCGCCCGGACTCCTACGGGAGCCGGGCTCCGCTCACGACGGCTCCGACCATTGCCGAGCTTCAATCGACAGATCCACGCCCCCTGATAGGCCCTCAAAATGGCCGCGACCCTGCTCCACCTCCTGTGGCAGACTCCGCACAGCTCCATTATCCCCCTGGCAGGCCACAGTAACGGCCACGAACCTGCTCCACCTCCTGCGACGGATACCATGCGATTCCCCTGACGACGGACGCTGCTCCACCCTTCATAACGGATTCCACGTGGCAAGTCGAGGTGATACCCACGTGTCCGCTCCATTATCTTTCGCAATCAATTCCCCTGACCATGGGCGGCCCACTAACAGGCAGTTACACACGTCGCCATCAGTCCGTTGCCTCCCCCGCCTATAAAAGGGGGGACTCAGATACGTTATTTTTTAAGCTCATTTTTCTTATCTCAAAACTCTGCTAAATTCTCCGTTCGAGCACTCCATTCTTGTTCAGGCAGAGAACTGACTTGAGCGTCGGAGGGTCTTGCCGGAGCAACCCCACCTCCGGTTTAGACTTCCCTTGCAGGTCCCGACGGTGACCGCGGCCTCCTCAACTCCAGCTTCTCCGGTGCAGGCAGATTTTTGCACCAACAGTTCTTATGATTGGATGGCCATGAGGAACACCTTAATCAGAAACATAAATTTAACTACAAAACTAGTTTAATCTAAATTTACATATCACATATACAATTTAAGATCTAACTAATACATGTTTTGCATACATCTCATGTATCAAAAATTGATCTAATTAATATACTTTCAGATTTAATACATCACATATAACATCTAAAAAATAAAATTTAAATTAAACTATTCAACATAAAATTTATTCTAGACAGTTACTAGAACAATTCTACAACTAGTCTAGGCATGCAACAGATCAATCTTATGTAATAATTAAAATTTTATTTTTTATTTTTTGATCTAATTATAATATTTATAATATTAAAAAAATAAAAAATAAATTAGATCTAAATTATATTTTAATCTCATTAAAATATAAACTTACAAGACTATTTATAGATCAAACTATTCCTAGTCTAGTAATGCATCTCATGCATGTTAGATCTTCTCAGATTTAGTTGTAAATATTTTGATTTTAGATTTCATCATATCTGATGTGATATCTAAAATTTTTTAATATCAAATAAATTAAAATTAAAATTAGATCTAAATTAGATTTGAAACTGAGCCATCAACCTGGCTCTGATACCAGTTGAAGGAAAAACTATCTTTTTCCTTGTAGGATCTTCTAGATTTCATCAAATCTAGGGTGAAATAATTTTAAAAAAATTTAATCTATATTTATTTCAGATCTAAATCTTTAGATCTAATTTTATTATCTAATATTAATTCTAAAATAAATCTAAAAGCATGAGTAAACATGAAATACCTCAAGGGTAATCTGATTACCCTGTAGATGATCGCAGCATGCCTGAGGTTCTGATTTAGCCACGCAGTCTCCTGGCCTCTACCAGTATCCACTCAGGTAGGATCTAGATTATCTTTTCCTCATGAATATTTACTCCAAAAATTAGAATTAAATCTGATTAGAAAGATCTTCAAAAGTCTTCCTAAAGTTGGAGCAGTAGCCTATCGAAGAAGTCCTGCAGCCTTCCTATTCAAGGCATCACCACATCTTGATCCTTCACCAGATGGACACCCAACCTTTTGGGCATGAAGAGGGGAGAGGGAGCACCATGGAGAATATGGAGAAGAGGAGGGTTGGTTGGCTTTTGCTGGGTTGGGAGCAGAATCACTAAACCCTAGGTGCAGACAGGATTTATATAGACCCTACTGCGCTGCGCAGTGCCACATCATTCGACCAATCAAAAAATTTTATTTAATCCAAAAAAATTTTGATTGATGGAGTGATATCATCTGAAATACATCAGATAAGAACCCCACTCTCTCTCCTAGAGTTAGCACCAACATTGGATAAGCACAATCATGTTGGTGCCAAAGAGTCCATGTTGATCAAAACTCTCCATCCTTGTCCACTTGGGGCGCCCACTTTAATCCAATTGGGCTCACGCCATAATCTGATTATGGTGCCCAATTTAATGTGGATTTGACATGTGGACACTCTATAAAAATCCTTCAATGAGCTCTTGCCAAGTGGCCTTCAGTTTAAAATCCATATGTCAACATTTGACAGATGTCCTAAAATGAAAATGGCAGGTGACAGGAATTAGCACGTGTTGTCTTAAATTCATCTCATGAATTAAGACAAGACTTTTTTGAGCTGGACAAGCTTTTTTTAGACTGAGAGAAACCTTCTGAAGGTTCTCTGGGTGAGTCAAATCATATTTGGCTCAGTCGAGATGAAAAAGATTACACGAGGAGAAAGTTAGACTCAATCATGTGCTAGCATGATTTCCTTGAACCTAATTGGATCTAATCCAAATCAATTGGGCTAGCCCAATTGATGACATCCAGATCCTAATCCTTGTTAGTGTAACCCAGTTAGGTTCAATTCTGTATGGTAATGAGATATGTCATGATCTCATCATCTGTTGAGAATAGTGTCCCAAAGCCAATCGTCAGCCTGTTGACGGTTGTGCTCCTTTTGTATTAGTACATGAATTATAAATAACTAAAAGTTATTTTGGTATTTTTTCATCACAAATGTTTCATCTTCTAATGAACTCCTGTGTTGTGGTGAAGTCCTTAGGACTATTTAGACTCGACAAAGGAGGATTTGTCGTTTAGTCCTTAAACATGTTCGCGACCAAATGATACGTTGTTACCAAGGACGATAACATTTATTGAGCATAGGTCGTTGTGTGCCATATGGGTTGGTTGTTCTCATAATCAAAGAGTGTGGAGACACTGGTATGGCATACAGGTGAGATGTAATGGTACATCTGCACTGAACGTGACCAACTCCGGAGCTATTTCTACTGTCAAGATTTGCTCCGATGGGATATGGGTATAAATGTCCCTCCGACCTGAGACCGCCACGGTGACTTGCAAGCAACTCACTGCACTTAGGCACTGGACTACCTGAATTTCTAATTCAGTGACGGAAGGTTGCTGGGTATAGTCAAGTACTTGACTTGTCGGTGCGTGTGTCAAGATGGGATTGACCACTCCAGTTTAGGAGCTGTGTACAGTCGTGTTTCAATTTAGCAAAACCTTGGCCAGGGTAGTCCTAGTGAGGAGTCACAGGACTAATTGAGTTGAGCACGATTCGGATGATATCATCAGGGTTGACAGTTTAACTCTGAGTCATCCTAAACACAGGGGTCAAAAGGGATGAATTATACGGTAACCATATTCACGTAGGTTCTGAATGTTGCGATTGCGATTATTCGACCTATCCGATCGTCGGTACCATTGCTAGATGGTCACTTCGATTAGTACAGAAATTGGTTCCTGTGCTACCGGCTTAGGTTCGAACCTGCGGGGTCACACACATTAGAGGTTCCTTTCTGATCTGATGGCTGATTATGAGTCTTATCTATCTGGAACTCTATGATTGAGAATTAGGATTCTCTAATCATGAGTTCCACACATTTTGGGTACCGGGGTCAAAATTTTGAATTTCGAATTTTGAATTTGAAATTTGAACTCTTTGATCAGGGTTTCATATCGATGGTCTCTGATGCCTGATTGCCCATCGGATTTGGACTCAACATTTATGAGAGATTTAATTAGTGATTTAATCACTAATTAACTCAATTTGATTGAGTAATTATTTTTGGATCAAGTCCAATTGAATTGGATTCAGTTTGGATTGACCCGATTAGGTTAAATGTTGACCTAATCGCTAAGGTGGTTTAGTCCCTGATTTGATCAGGGGTTAGGTTTAGTTAATTTTTGATTTGATTAGGATTTTATTAAGCCTAATTAAGCCTAATTATGTTGGGTTTAATTTGGTCTAATTATGCTCAACCTATTTTAAACTAGGTTGGCTCAATTTGAATCAAACCACCTTGTTTTAAATTCCCTGCGTCACCCAACTTCCTTGCACCCATTTGAATTCACGAGAAGAAACTTCTCATGAAATTTTTCTCACGTAAAACCCTTCCCCACGTCCTCATTTGTGTGCCATATGGATGGATAAATTAATTAGTTAGCCATTCAAATTCAAAGCATGTTTAAATTTGAATGGATAACTTATCACTCGCCCTTTCATCCTTATCCATTTTGTGCGCCACATTACTTACACGAGAAAAGGTTTCTCGTGAAACTTTTTCAAGCACAAAGAGCCACGCCCCTTCTCTTCTCACGCCCAAAAGGATAGGGATAAGTTGGTTTTGTTTGAATTCAAATTTGATTTGAATTCAAATGTGTAACCTCTTGTCTTTATCCTCTCACGCGGATAAGACACGTTCGACATTGTTTTAAAAAGAGGAGAAAGGTGGGACGTGCGTAGAAAAATTAGGAGAGAAACTTTGGGGCATGAGGAAGGCTTCTGCACAAGGTGAAGGTCCAAAACCTTCCGAGAGAAAAAGAAAGAAAAGAGAGAAAATTGGGCGCAGGGTTTTTGGTGTGTACCCTAGGGTTTCTACCTAGGGTTCGGGAAGTGAGATTGGTGTGCCACGAGTGTCGTGAGTCCACCAAATTTCAGAGAGAGATCCATCAGCCTCTCAAGTAACTGTGTAGATGATCCAGAGTATCCGAGAAGTCGGCACACATCGATCGAAGGAGTTCGATCAACATCTGCCATCAAAAGGGTGAAATCATGAACTAGCATTCGTGAGGAGCTGATCAGACGGGAGCTTCGTGTGGATGATCCGCAGAGGCTAGACAGTTGGGTGGCTACGACGTGACGATCAGAGCCCTCCGACGGTGATCAGATTGCGGTGATCGACTACCCACAAAAGGTGATGTGTTCTGAACACAGTACTGTAAAACATTTACTGATTCAAATTTGAATTTCAAATTTAAATGCATGCTGTTGTATCATATTTAGATCCTAGTGTAGGGTTAATTAGTATTAATTAATAAGATTAATTAATAATTCCACTGTAAAATAGTAATTTTGAAAAAGTTTTAAAATTACCATTTTGCCCCTGCACTAAATTTCGCTTCAATTGGTATCAGAGCCAGGTTCTAGAATATGATATACATATGCATGTGTAGATTAAGGTGTAATCTATAAGTTTAAATTTGAAATTCAAAATTCAAAATTCAAAATTCAAAAAGATTTGAAATTTGAAATTTGAAATTTGTTAGAAGTTTCAAATTTGAAATTCAAAATTTGAAATTTGAAATTTGGTTGAAATATCAAATTTGAAATTTGAAATTTGAAATTCGAAATTTGAAATTTGAAATTTAAAATTTAAAATTTGAAATTTAAATTTGGTTGAAATCTCAAATTTGAAATTTGAAATTTGAAATTCAAAATTTGAAATTTGAAATTTGGTCGAAATCTCAAATTTGAAATTTAAAATTTGAAATTCGAAATTTGAAATTTGAAATTCAAAATTCAAAATTTAAAATTCAAAGATTGAAAATTCGAAATTTGAAATTTGGTTGAAATCTCAAATTTGAAATTTAAAATTTGAAATTTGAAATTTGAAATTTGAAATTCAAAATTTAAATTTTGAAATTTGTATATTTAGATATACATGATCCAAGTAGCAAGTAATCTAATTGGGTTGGTTGCCATGGCCGTCCGGTCATAGGAGAAAAGTAGGGTTTAAAGGCCCTCTCTTCCCATTCGATGGGGTCTCCTATGGCGGTAGGGGTGCCGATGCAATTATATCCCATGCCGATGAAGCAGCGAAAGGACTTAATTAAGAAATTTGTCATGAATGTGTTAGATTAGATCTAAAAGAAAATTTATGATTTATTTTGAGTTATTTTCTGTTATGAAATGAGCAATAGAATTGCTGTTTATGAAATGTGCTGACCCGTTTGTGAAATGAGTTAACACATTTGGTGAACAGAAAATAAAATCTTTCAAATTTGAAAATTATTTTCGAAATGCCAAACCCTGACCCATCAGCCCAAGTACTTAATTAAAAGAATTAAGTGTTATCTAGTAGGTCTAGAATTATGAATTAAGACCTAAGACAATTGCATAAACTTTTGGGTCAATGGGTTAGATGAATTAGGTCCATAATTGGGTTAGACCTAAGGTTAGTTTAAAAAATGGACGAATTGGAGTAATTGGTCAAATCTAATCAAAAGTTGAATTAGATTAGGTCAAGGATACTCTAGACTCAACTTCAATAGTTGTAGTTGAATGGGTCCATGTCTTTAACTAGATCAAGATGAACTTAATTCATGGCTATGCGGTGGAGCTCTATTTACTAAGTTGATCAAAATTAAAACTAATGAACCGGTTGGTGTCTAAGGTAAGTTCGGCAGTTTTGACCAGTGGTTCTTAAGCGGGAGCTACTCGCATTGATTCGATCATTGACGAGTTAATGGCAAATCCCCACCACTGATCTCACTTACCTGGCCAATCTGGTAAGTTAGATTTTGATTAGATCACTTGGTGATTAGAGCTCACCCATGTCATTAGGTAAATCAGTATGACTGATTTAGGTGCTCCTAATGCCAGCTTTAATTAAATCCTTTTTAATCTGACTTGGTGAAGTCAGTGGGAGGATTGAAATTGGCTGGATGATTTCTTCTCTACTATTCTTTAATAAAATCCTCAAAAATTATTAGGTCCCTAAAATGATTAAGTTATAATGATAACTAAGTCATAGCCTCCCATTAAGTGAATGATAATGAGTCCATTAGTTCAATGATCATTGGAGGCCCAAAGGCCTGGTGCTCATTGGCTAATGGAATTATTATTCATAATATGATAATTTAATTGAGTCTTTCTGATGGTGGTTAGGTTGGCCGGCCAAAGTCGGGCCTGATCATTTATTGGTCCGATTCACTAAATTAAGTCATGTTAATGGTTGGACCTAACCAGATCTTTTCAGTGGAGGCCAAAGCCTACTGATTAGGTTCTGGGGCAAAATAAATTACTAGAAGTTGTTTAGAGAAACAACTGGTTAAGAACCTACCCATAGATGCACATGGGTTGACCAACCAAAGTTGGGCTCGTGTGTAGTCTGTGTGGATTCTAGTATCCATTAAGGAATTAAAGTAATTTCTCGAATTGGAGGATGAGGCTACCAATTCGTAAAAATATTGGGAAAAACTTTAGACTAAAGTCCAAGTCTTTAGTATTAATTTATGTACTAATAGAGGTCTCGTTTTCCTTTAAGCAGCTATGGCCACTACCCTGTCGCTCCGATCATTATTAGATAATGACAAGCTCATGGGACCCAATTTCGATAGCTGGTATCGAAAATTGAAAATCGTCCTTGAGCATGAGCGGATCCTTTATGTAGTAACGGATCCAGCACCTGAGGAGCCAGCTCCGAACGCTAGTAAAGCGATCCGAGACACTTACTTGAAGTGGCTCAATGACCGCACCACCGTTCGATGTATTATGCTGGCAGTAATGAATGATGAGTTCAACTGAAGGTTTGAGAACGCCCAGCCACAGGAGATGCTTCAAATGTTGAATGACTCCTTTGGCACGCCTGACGACGTTGAAAGGCACAAAACTAGTTGTGCTATTTTCAATGCTCGAATGAGGGATGGGGCCTCAGTCACTGATCATGTACTGTATATGATCGAGATGATTGAGCGCCTAAGCAAATTGGGCTTTCCTCTGCATGAGCAGCTCGGTAAGGATGCGATCCTTAATTCCTTGCCCAAGTCCTTCCTCCCATTCCTTACTCATTTTCGAATGACAAAGCCTGCAGTAAACTACCACGGATTATTGGGGTTGCTGCAGAACTTTGAGAAGGATCACCAACTCCATAAGGAGTCGGTGAATGTAGTAGGAGGGTCTTCTTCTTGTCGTCAACCCTTTGGGAAGGGGAAGAAGAACAAGAAGAAGAAAAATAAGAAGGTGCAATCTCATGCTGGGACAGTAGCACGGGGTCTGACCAAGAAGCGCAAGCATGACCAGAGCCAGGCGGAGTGCTTCTTTTGCAAGAAGCACGGGCATTGGAAGAGGAACTGTCCTCAATACATTGCCTCCCTGGACCCGAACAGGCCAAAGAAGAAGCAAGGTAATTATATGATAACTCCTTGCAACTTTTCGATTTGTGATACTACTGCCTGGGTATTGGATACCGGAAGCCCTTATCATATTTGTAATTCGATGCAGGGTCTGCAGGTCAGTAGAAGATTTGATGAAGACGAGAGGTTCCTGAATGTTGGAGATGGAAGCAAAGTTCCAGTTCTAGCTTTAGGAATCATGAGTCTTGTAATCAATTCTCGTAATGTAATTCTGAGTGAATGTCACTATTGTCCAAGTTTTTTATTAAATATTATTTCTGTAGGCCTTTTGGCCATGTACGGTTATGATTTTTTAATAAAAAGAAATATTTGCAATATCATTTTGAATGGTGTTACAATATTTGTTGGACAATTAAATAATGGAATTTACTTACTATCACAGCCTGTTAATGTGGTTCAAAAATTCGGTAAACGCTCTAGAATAGATAATGTGTCAGAAGTCTACCTTTGGCACTGTAGGCTAGGTCATATCAATAAGAACAGGATAAACAGGTTGGCTCAAGAAGGAATTCTTGAAGTTAGTGATTGTGAATCACTTCCAACCTGTGAGTCCTGTCTTCTTGGAAAGATGACCAAGTCAAGTCACCTTTTACTGGAAAAGGTGAGCGAGCCAGTGAACTCTTAGGTCTGGTACATTCTGATGTATGTGGACCCATGAGCTCAAGTGCAAGAGGTGGATTTTTCTACTTCATAACCTTCACAGACGACCTATCTAGGTATGGGTATGTCTATTTAATGAAGCATAAGTCGGAATCATTTGAAATGTTCAAACTATTCCGAAATGAGGTAGAAAAACAAACTGGGAAGTGTATTAAAACTCTTCGATCTGATCGAGGAGGTGAATACCTTTCCAATGAGTTTCTGACGTATCTAGGGGAGAATGGGATTCTCTCTCAGTGGACTCCTCCTGGAACACCACAGCATAATGGTGTGTCTGAAAGGAGGAATCGGACCATGTTAGACATGGTTCGATCCATGATGGGGTTTACTGGTCTGCCGATCTCCCTCTGGGGATATGCGCTCGAATCGGCTTGTTACCTTCTAAATAGAGTTCCGAGTAAGTCTGTAGCCAAAACGCCATATGAGATATGGATAGGACGTAAGCCAGTACTCTCGCACCTTAGGGTTTGCGGGTGTCCGGCTTATGTTAAATGTTTAATTACAGACAAGCTTGGACCTAGGTCTGACAAGTGTAATTTTATAGGGTACCCAAAAGAGACCAAAGGGTATTATTTCTACCTTGCTGATGAGCAAAAGGTGTTTGTCAGCCTTAAGGCAATCTTTTTAGAAAAGGAGTTCTTTAGTGAAGGAACTGTTGCCTCTAAAGTTGAACTTGACGAAGTTCGACAGGTGAAAAAACCGACACATGTTACTGAACCTGAACCGGATTTGATTAGATCAGATCCGGAGCCCATTGATTGTGCACCCTTAAGGCGGTCTGGTAGAGTACCACATCAACCGGACAGATATTATGGTTTCTTGGTCCGGGATGGTGATCCTATCGAACTTGATAAAAACGATGAGGATCCGATCACCTACATGGATGCAATGCAGAGACCTGACTCTGAGAAATGGCTAGAGGCCATGAAATCTGAAATGGAGTCCATGAAGGTCAACGATGTGTGGACATTGGTTGACCCACCCGAAGGAGTAAAACCCATAGGGTGTAAGTGGGTCTTCAAAAGGAAGAGGGGCGCAGACGGAAAGGTGGAGACCTATAAAGCCCGTCTGGTTGCCAAGGGATATCGTCAACGTTATGGTATAGACTATGACGAGACATTTTCTCCTGTGGCAATGCTCAAATCCATTCGAATTATGCTTGCGATAGCTGCCCATCTGGACTATGAAATCTGGCAGATGGATGTGAAGACAGCTTTCCTAAATGGAGAGCTGGACGAAGAGGTGTATATGATACAACCTGAAGGGTTCACATCCACAGATGAGTCTAAGGTGTGCAAGCTACAGAGGTCCATTTATGGACTTGAGCAGGCATCTCGGAGTTGGAACATACGTTTTGATAGGACGATCAAAATGTATGGCTTCGTTAAGAATGGAGAAGAACCCTGCATTTATAAGTGGGCTAATGGTCCAGCAGTAGTATTTCTTGTATTGTATGTGGATGACATTCTCTTAATCGGGAATGATGTCCCTGCATTACAGGGAATAAAGATTTGGCTATCGTCACAGTTCTCCATGAAGGATCTGGGAGAAGCTTCCTACATCCTAGGGATGAGGATCTATAGGGATAGATCCAAAAAGTTGCTTGGCTTATCCCAGTCCACGTACATTGATACTATGCTGAAAAGGTTCAGCATGGAAAATTCCAAGAAAGGCTATCTACCGATAGGCCATGGAATTTCTCTCTCGAAGAGGGATTGTCCGACAATACCTCAAGAGAGAGAGCGTATGAGTAGGATCCCATATGCTTCGGCAGTGGGATCTATCATGTACGCCATGACATGTACACGACCAGATGTGGCATACTCACTAGGGGTAGTGAGTAGATACCAATCTGATCCAGGAGAGAATCACTGGAAGGTTGTTAAAACCATCCTGAAGTATTTGAGAAATACTAAAGACCAGTGGCTTATATATGGTGAATCGGACTTGAGACTTATAGGGTTTACAGACTCTAGTTTCCAGTCTGATCGAGATGATAGCAAGAGTGTGTCAGGATTTATTTTTACCCTTAATGGTGGGGCTGTCTGCTGGAAGAGTTCCAAGCAGCACACTGTGGCTGATTCAATATGCGAGGCGGAGTATATTGCTGCATCAGATGCTGCCAAAGAAGCGGTGTGGCTGAGAAAATTCATCACCGAGCTCGGAGTAGCACCCTCCCTTGTTGGTCCAGTTTTGCTCTACTACGACAGCTCTGGAGCCATTGCTCAGGCGAAGGAACCAAAGGCACACCAGCGGACGAAGCATATTCTGCGCCGCTACCATCTCATCCGGGAGATCATGGATCGAGGTGACGTCGACCTTCAGAAGATCGACGGGAAGGAGAACCTGGCCGACCCATTCACTAAAGCCATTGCAGTGAAGGAGTTCAATGACTACAAGTCGAAGATGGGTATTAGATACTGCACCGATAGGCTTTAGGCCAAGTGGGAGATTATTGGGAATAGTGTCCCAAAGCCAATCGTCAGCCTGTTGACGGTTGTGCTCCTTTTGTATTAGTACATGAATTATAAATAACTAAAAGTTATTTTGGTATTTTTTCATCACAAATGTTTCATCTTCTAATGAACTCCTGTGTTGTGGTGAAGTCCTTAGGACTATTTAGACTCGACAAAGGAGGATTTGTCGTTTAGTCCTTAAACATGTTCGCGACCAAATGATACGTTGTTACCAAGGACGATAACATTTATCGAGCATAGGTCGTTGTGTGCCATATGGGTTGGTTGTCCTCATAACCAAAGAGTGTGGAGACACTGGTATGCATACAGGTGAGATGTAATGGTACATCTGCACTGAACGTGACCAACTCCGGAGCTATTTCTGCTGTCAAGATTTGCTCCGATGGGATATGGGTATAAATGTCCCTCCGACCTGAGACCGCCACGGTGACTTGCAAGCAACTCACTGCACTTAGGCACTGGACTACCTGAATTTTTAATTCAGTGACGGAAGGTTGCTGGGTATAGTCAAGTACTTGACTTGTCGGTGCGTGTGTCAAGATGGGATTGACCACTCCAGTTTAGGAGCTGTGTACAGTCGTGTTTCAATTTAGCAAAACCTTGGCCAGGGTAGTCCTAGTGAGGAGTCACAGGACTAATTGAGTTGAGCACGATTCGGATGATATCATCAGGGTTGACAGTTTAACTCTGAGTCATCCTAAACACAGGGGTCAAAAGGGATGAATTATACGGTAACCATATTCACGTAGGTTCTGAATGTTGCAATTGCGATTATTCGACCTATCGGTCGTCGGGTACCATTGCTAGATGGTCACTTCGATTAGTACAGAAATTGGTTCCTGTGCTACCGGCTTAGGTTCGAACCTGCGGGGTCACACACATTAGAGGTTCCTTTCTGATCTGATGGCTGATTATGAGTCTTATCTATCTGGAACTCTATGATTGAGAATTAGGATTCTCTAATCATGAGTTCCACACATTTTGGGCACCGGGGTCAAAATTTTGAATTTCGAATTTTGAATTTGAAATTTGAACTCTTTGATCAGGGTTTCATATCGATGGTCTCTGATGCCTGATTGCCCATCGGATTTGGACTCAATATTTATGAGAGGTTTAATTAGTGATTTAATCACTAATTAACTCAATTTGATTGAGTAATTATTTTTGGATCAAGTCCAATTGAATTGGATTCAGTTTGGATTGACCCGATTAGGTTAAATGTTGACCTAATCGCTAAGGTGGTTTAGTCCCTGATTTGATCAGGGGTTAGGTTTAGTTAATTCCTGATTTGATTAGGATTTTATTAAGCCTAATTAAGCCTAATTATGTTGGGTTTAATTTGGTCTAATTGTGCTCAACCTATTTTAAACTAGGTTGGCTCAATTTGAATCAAACCACCTTGTTTTAAATTCCCTGCGTCACCCAACTTCCTTGCACCCATTTGAATTCACGAGAAGAAACTTCTCATGAAATTTTTCTCACGTAAAACCCTTCCCCACATCCTCATTTGTGCACCATATGGATGGATAAATTAATTAGCTAGCCATTCAAATTCAAAGCATGTTTGAATTTGAATGGATAACTTATCACTCGCCCTTTCATCCTTATCCATTTTGTGCGCCACATTACTTACACGAGAAAAGGTTTCTCGTGAAACTTTTTCACGCACAAAGAGCCACGCCCCTTCTCTTCTCACGCCCAAAAGGATAGGGATAAGTTGGTTTTTGTTTGAATTCAAATTTGATTTGAATTCAAATGTGTAACCTCTTGTCTTTATCCTCTCACGCGGATAAGACACGTTCGACGTTGTTTTAAAAAGAGGAGAAAGGTGGGACGTGCGTAGAAAAATTAGGAGAAAAACTTTGGGGCATGAGGAAGGCTTCTGCATAAGGTGAAGGTCCAAAACCTTTCGAGAGAAAAAGAAAGAAAAGAGAGAAAATTGGGCGCAGGGTTTTTGGTGTGTACCCTAGGGTTTCTACCTAGGGTTCGGGAAATGAGATTGGTGTGCCACGAGTGTCGTGAGTCCACCAAATTTCAGAGAGAGATCCATCAGCCTCTCATGTAACTGTGCAGATGATCCAGAGTATCTGAGAAGTCAGCACACATCGATCGAAGGAGTTCGATCAACATCTGCCATCAAAAGGGTGAAATCATGAACTAGCATTCGTGAGGAGCTGATCAGACGGGAGCTTCGTGTGGATGATCCGCAGAGGCTAGACAGTTGGGTGGCTGCGACGTGATGATCAGAGCCCTCCGACGGTGATCAGATTGCGGTGATCAACTACCCGCAAAAGGTGATGTGTTCTGAACACAGTACTGTAAAACGTTTACTGATTCAAATTTGAATTTTAAATTTAAATGCATGCTGTTGTATCATATTTAGATCCTAGTGTAGGGTTAATTAGTATTAATTAATGAGATTAATTAATAATTCCACTGTAAAATAGTAATTTTGAAAAAGTTTTAAAATTACCATTTTGCCCCTGCACTAAATTTTTGCTTCATCATCGACATCATCAAAACTCCTTTCGATAGATCAGAACTCTTCTGATTCAGACAATTAGAATGATCGATCATCAAGATCATTCTAGTTGCTTCCAAAATCTACTAGCGATATCTAGCAGTATATGGTGGCAACCCATCAGAACTGAAGATGAACTTCTCGATGCAGCTACCTGTGTGATTTAGTTCCTCTATCATGAGTCCTGACTAAATTAGGATTAAGGTGAACTCATCAAACCCAACATCGGTCATATGAATTAATCGATCGATCCGAGTTCAATGTGAAACCCTAATAGAAAATTTTTTTTCTAGTATTTCACTCTACATGGCCATGGGCTTAAGGACTTGATCTTTCGATCATCATAGGACTACTCATCTCATCTACTAAGGTTGATAGATCCCATCTTGGTGCGACCTAGTTCCTACAATGAATATGCTACAGCCAACATACACCTCAGAATTTCGAATGGCTAGGAGATCGAGTCATGGTGTAGTCAAACTATAACACACTCAAGGTGAACTGTTGATGCAGCTCAAGTCAAAGAACTAGACACACAACTGCAGCATCGAGCTAGTCATCGATGAGAAGGTAGACTTCCTTATGACTGCTCGAGGTGGTCATACTCAGTACTCTCATTCTCAATGAATACCTGTACTTTGCTTCGGTGTCTCCACACCGTGACTCAAGACACATCTACCCTAAGGAAGCGATGTACACCAACCTTCCGGATCGATCACCATCCTCGTGATGATCTTATGGTCAGGAGCTGTTTATGAGTTAGTTATATAAATTCATGCCTTAAATTTTTAACTCTTGAAAATATGAATTGACATTCCTACTAACTCAAAGGATGTATCATAGACATCATGTACATAATGTGATAGAAGAATAACCCATTTATTGATTTATAGTCAAAATTATAAATTTACCCTTAGATTTGTATATGAATGTGTCGCCAATCTGGCATCTAGGGCACACATCTAACACTAGCAACACTTGCTAATTCTCTCACCTCCTTTCTTACAACTTTTGTCTCTCATTTTTTTTTTGCCTTTTTTTTAGATTTTTTTCAAATTTTTTTTTGATTTACACACCACTTATCTCTAGTTTCTATCCAAAAACCTAGCACTTGGGCCATATTGGATGCCCTATTTAAATAGGGGATCAAGGGATGTGAGAAGGACCAAGGGGTGCCAACCTTTGGTGCTCCACATTCTCACATGGTGATTAAATTCATCGTGTATCATTTTTGGCACAAAAAATCTTCACACAGGAGGACTCCTCCTCTTTTATGCCTCATAAAAAATTCATAATAAATTGGCATGAATACATAAAAAATCTAGATAAGAACTTAAGGCAATGCATTGAGATAAGAGCCTTCTTTAAGGACTCTCCACCTCACACACTAATTAGGAGGGGGGCGGCAATTTATTTTGGTGTGGAACCTGATGGGCACAGAAAAGTCCTTCTCCACTTGAAATTATTCCATGTTGGATAAAAATCCAATCAATATTGATCCAATCCCATTAGGTCAAAGATAACTAGTCTAGTTTCGCTCAAACACTTCGATCTAAACTAATTTAGAAAGTTGAGCTAATACAATATACTAACGTATCAAATTAACCCTTAAAATTTATATTAAATCTTAATTAACTCAAACAAAGGCTAAATCCCAAAGTGTATGACTCATTGGGCTCCAAATCTAGCTAGCAGTGGATCTAAACTTTCGACATAATCCTAATCTGATTAGATTAGGTCATCCGAAGAGTCCCAATCAACTAGGACTCTTCCTAATTGATTTTTGAATTAAATTATTTTAATTTTGATGACTCCATAAATTAAGATTGACATCTAGCAACGTATCCTGATGACTCAAAAGATTTAAAATTTTGATAAAAATTGATCAAAATATCCTTTAGTGGTAAGTTACCGTGTAATTCAATCTTTCAGTCAAACAACATTCTAGATGAGTTGTGGGCATGGTAACATGTCAAACCCAATCACTTATCTATATGTATCTCGATCAGAAGATGATGATTCAGTTGATGATATATTAGAAACTCTTTTCTAATTATCATCCTGCTTTGGCCAAAGGTTTCCAAAATTATCGATCTATGAGATCACATAGGATGTTCGCTCCCCTTATTAGGAGTGACTAATCTCTTATTGATCACTCACAACCTTCATGCACACTTCACCATATCCAGAACACCTCAAACAAGGATCAAAGAACTAAGTTAGAAAATGAACTAAAATATGGATTCATGTACATAAGGTACCATGGTGATTGATAAGTAGTATATTTTTATATTTATTGAAGATATTTTTGATAATTTATGGAGCTAACATCTTCTTAAAAATTATAATTTCATAAATTTATTGAATTTTCTTAAAAAATAAGTGATTTTGAAAAAAATATGAAATTAGATATATTTATAAAAAAATAGATATTAATTTAATTAAGTAATTTAAGTACTAAAATAAAAAAAAAATTGAAAAATTTAATGCATATTTTTTTTATTTTTCAGGCAAAAAATTAGAGCGAAAACGTAGCCAAAATACCCTAAAAAATAAAGAAAATAGCCTTTGATGTACGGTGAACCGACTACTCGATCCACAGAGCCAGGACACGGTCCACAGAAAACTTCACGCAATCCACAGGCATGGTTCACAACGAGAGAAAGATCCTGAGTATGATCCAATGGCTGAGATTCAATCCGACCCAGATCCGACGGTTCAGACTCGTTGCCGACTTTGAATAGGATTCTTTTACGCGATCCGACAGCCAGAACTTCAACAGAACCTAGATCCAATGGCTGACATTCGATCCGACTTTGATAAGGATTAAAACTATATTTTTGATCCGATCTGGACTGTCCAAAGCTGATCCGATGGCCAAAAATATTTCTAAGGAGATTAATACAATTTCTAAGGGTTTTAGGACTCCTTTTCCTACCAAAAAATTATGAAAAATTCATCTATAAATAGGAGGTTCGGGAATAAGCTTTGGAAGTAGAAAAATTAAGTAGAAGGTATAGAAAAAAATAAAAAAAAATTAGATAGGTTTAAGGACCCAAGAAAAAGAAAGAGAAAAGTCAGTTCGCTCTACGGAGTACGACGGAAGACGGAGAAGTCATCAACCATCTTCCCGATGAGGCTTGGCTAATCAACTTTAGATCTTTGTTACAGTTTTATTTTTATTTTATTTTATTATTTCTTTTAAATTCTTTGTACTTGAATTTTAATTTCAATTAATGTAAAATTTATTTTTCTGCACTTTAAATTCCTATCTTTTATTTTTTGCATGTAAATGCTAGGATCTAATTAGTAGATCTTAGAACCAATTTATTTTTATACTTTTTATATTTTTATTATTTATTTTTATTATAAGTAGATGCTAGGATCTAGTTAGTAGATCTTAGTAATCAATTTATTTTATATATATATTTTTTAAATTTTTATTATTTATTTTTATTGCAAGTAGATGCTAGGTTCTAGTTAGTAGATCGTATTTGATTTATTTTTCATACTTTTAATTTTTATTTTCTGACTTAAATTGCTTTCTCTAAAATTTTATTTTCTTTTTATAAAATAAAAGATTTTAAGTCAAAATCCTACCTTCTCTATGGATTCGACCTGACTCACTACTTTCTACATGTTTTTAATTTTTATTGAAGTCAAAATTTGATTGATAATCATGATGTCCTAACGACAGCATCGCGATCGCATCAATTTTTGACACCGTTATCGGGGAAGGCATCAATTTTAATATTTGATTTCTTTATTTTTTTGTGACTATTGCTTACTAATTTTTTTTATCTTTTTATAGAAAATAAAATTTTAAAAATTTTAAAAAAAAGAAGAAATAAAAAGCTTCCAAGTTGGTGAGATCAATCCTAACCCTAGCCTTAACTATTTTTTTTAGTATTAATTACTTTTTTTTTAATTAACCTAAAATTCATCCACATAAACCTAATAAAAATTGTATGACAAGAGTAGAAACTTAATTTTTAGGAGCATTCATCATTGTAGATTTATTTTTGGTGATCGCTGGAGACAAGGTAAGCTTTTAAGTTTTATTAGTTTCATGCATCTAATTTAGTTGCATAGAATTCCTTGTTTGAAATTAGTTGTGCATATTCATCTCATATCAATTTAAGGGTAACACCCATAACAAGATAAGGTTGGAATTTCATCACCCTCCCTTGGCCCAAAAACAACCAACCAGCATCCCACATTAACCCTAGTCTAACTAAAATAAAGTAGACATTGGCCCCTAGGATCAATTGAGTTTAGTTTGAGTATTGTGGTCAAGTCAAGTACAAAGTAAGTTTGGACTCATCCCTGAAACTAGTGTCTAAGGCTAGAGGTTACAAAGGCTCAGCCTAAGTGGATTTGTGATTATTTAATTGGTTCCGTTAGCTTACCTGGCCAATTCAATTGGTGTCTAAGGCAAGCAACGGGGGTCCCCCATGATCTCATCTCTTACCTGGTTAGTTGAAGGAAGTGAGAACAAACCCAATTTGTATCTAGACTAAGCCACTCTATATCAAACTGTTAGGTCTATAAAACCCATAGGTGTCTAGGTTTAATTGTTTGCTAACTTGATTGCAATTAACACTTAACCACAACTAATTCTTCTCATCTTACATCTTTAGGTCTAAGATTTTTCTTAAGGATCTCACCTTTAAAACTTTTCTCTTCTGTTTCTCCTCCTTCTTCTTAAAAAAAAAAAATCTTAACAACACACATAATAGGGTTTGCACTAATACATGCACGGTATAATTTTTTCTGACCTAGTTGAACCTAATTCTGAAATTGAACGACTGATCCATGCTAAACATGATAATCAAATGGCTAGAAATTTTAAGAACCACCCAAGTAGATGAAGGAATATTTTATTCCTTCCACCTATAATCCATCGATGTTCCCATCATTCTATGAGATCAAATATTCAGACTCTAATCCAGAACCAATTCGAATCCAGATCGAACGGCTGTGGTTTGATCTGACTTTGACTTGAATTAAAACAAAGATTTTTTGGATAGATCTGGGTGGTCCGAAGCTGATCCAATGGTCAAGAATATTCCTAAGGAGATTAATACAATTTCTAAGGATTTTAGGACTCCTTTTCCTATCAAAAAATTATAAAAAAATCATCTATAAATAGGGGGTCTGGAAATAAGCTTTGAGAGAAGAAAAATTGAGTAAAAAGTATAGAAAAAAAATTAGATAGATTTAAGGACCCAAGAAAAAGAAGGAGAAAAGTCGAACTCTCTACGGAGTACGATAAAAGATGGAGAGGTCATCAACCATCTTTCCGATGAGGCTTGGCTGATCAACTTCAGATCTTTGTTACAATTTTATTTTTATTTTATTTTATTATTATTTTTTAATTTTTTTATACTTGAATTTCAATTTTAATTAATACAAAATTTATTTTCCTGCACTTTAAATTCCTGTCTTTTATTTTTTTACACGTAGATGCTAGAATCTAATTAGTAGATCTTAGTACCAATTTTTTTTTATACTTTTTAAATTTTTATTATTTATTTTTATTACAAGTAGATGCTAGGATCTAGTTAGTAGATCTTGTACCAGATTTATTTTTTGCACTTTTAATTTCTATTTTTTGATTTAAATTATTTTTTTTTAATTTTATTTTTTTTGTAAAATCAAAGATTTCAAATCAAAATCCTACCTTCTTTATGGATTCGACCCGACTCACTACTTTCTACATGTTTTTAATTTTTATTGAAGTCAGAATTTGATTGATAATCACGGTATCCTAACGACAGCATGATGATCGTATCAATTTTTGATTTTTTATTATCCTCCCCCAACAGTGTCAAAAATTGATACGATCGTGATGCTGTCGTTAGGACACCGTGATTATCAATCAAATTCTGACTTCAATAAAAATTAAAAATATATAAAAAATAGTGAGTCGGGTCGAATCCATAGAGAAGGTAAGATTTTGATTTGAAATCTTTAATTTTACAAAAGAAATAAAATTTTAAAAAAAGTAATTTAAGTCAAAAAATAAAAATTAAAAGTACAAAAAATAAATCAGATACTAAGATCTACTAACTAGATCCTAGCATCTACTTGCAATAAAAATAAATAATAAAAATTTAAAAAATATAAAAATAAATTAGTTCTAAGATCTACTAATTAGATCATAGCATCTACATGCAAAAAAATAAAGGATAAGAATTTAAAATATAGAAAAATAAATTTTGTATTAATTGAAATTAAAATTTAAGTACAAAGAATTTAAAAAAAATAATAAAATAAAATAATAATAAAATTATAACAAAGATCTGAAGTTGATCAGTCAAGCTTCATTGGGAAGATGGTTGATGACCTCTCCATCTTCCAACGTACTTCGTAGAGCGAATTGACTTTTCTCCTTTTTCTTTGGTCCCTAAATCTATCTAATTTTTTTTTATTTTTTTCTATACTTTCTACTCAATTTTTCTGCTCTCAAAGCTTATTCTCAGACTCTCTATTTATAGATAATTTTTTTATAATTTTTTGGTAGGAAAAGGAGTCCTAAAACCCTTAAAAATCATATTAATCTCCTTAAGAAATTTTTGGCCATCGGATTAGCTTTGGACTGCCCAGATCTACCCAGAAAATCTTCATTTTAATTTGAATCAAAGTCGGATCAAACCATAGCCGTTCGATCTGGGTTTGGATTGGTTCTGGACCAGAGTCTGAATATTTGATCCCATAGAATGATGGGAACATCGATGGATTATAGGTGGAAGGAATAAAATATTCTTCCATCTGCCTAGGTGGTTCTTAAAATTTCTAGCCATTTGATTATCATGTTTAGCATAGATCAGTCGTTCAATTTCAAAATTAGATTCAACTAGGTCAGAAAAAATTATACCGTGCATGTATTAGTGCAAACCCTATTATGTGTGTTGTTAAGATTTTTTTATTTTATTTTTTCTTTTTAAGAAGAAGGAGGAGAAAAAGAAAAGAAAAGAAAGAAAGAGAAAAATTTTAAAGGTGAGATCCTTAAGAAAAATCTTAGACCTAAAGACGTAAGATGAGAAGAATTAGTTGTGGTTAATTGTTAATTGCAATCAAGTTAGCAAACAATTAAACCTAGACACCTGTGGGTTTCTTAGACCTAACAGTTTGATTAAGTCACAAATATTCTGACTCTAGTCCTAAGGCCGATCTGAACCTAATAGTCCAAAGATTAGATAAAATCGACCTTCTTGTTCAGAAATTTGATCAGTTCCTAGCATTAGGTCAACAATCTCCTGCACAATGCACACCACCACCTAATTATCAGGAGATTTGTTTTATTTATGCTAGTCCGGCCCATCATGTGAGTGAATGTCCAACGGCTGCACAGTTTTTACCTTTCATCCAAGAACAAGTTCAAGCTGCTCAAGGTTACTCTAATCCTATCAATGACCCATTCTTAAATGCATATATCCAAGATTGGAGGAACTGTCCTAATTTTTTTTGGAGACCCCAACAAACTTAGGCTCAAACCCAAATTCTTCCTTTGCAAAACTTTCAGAGTAGGCTCCAATATCAAAACTATGCTTATAATAGTGGTCAGCCTAGTCAGCCTACTCAGTCATCTTATTATAATCAGCCATTATACCCACCTCTTCAACAGACCAATCTAGTCGATGATAGATTTAGCCAACTTCAACAAATGATCATGACCCAACAGCAATCCTTCATCAGGTTAGAAGCACGAATAGATCCATTAACTGAGTCTACCATGAGGAGAGAACTAGGTCAATTGCCAAATAAACCAATATCAAATTTTGAAAATGACCCACCCATCCACCAACTACCTGGATGAAGTCATCAATCCAATGTCCCACTTAAGAATCCTTAATTTGAAATTAATATAGTAATCTCTGAGCTTACAAGAGATAAAATTCTTAAGGACTCATACCAAGACCAGGTGAGTGAGGCTAGTACTGATGCTAGCTGAAATATAAATCTGAAAGAACATGTTAGTATTGAGACTAATCTGATAGAAGAATCTGAGCTCAAAATTGATACTGAGAAGAGAGCGAATGAGTTATCCAAGATATATTCATCAAAAGTTCCATTTCCTTCAGCCCCAGAAACCGGTTCTTCCACTTTAAAATCACCTCCTCCAGAATTGAAATTATCCTTGATCACATCTGAATATATATGTTTAAAATTAAGTGACACCCTTCCAGTATCCATTGCATCAAACTTAGTTTCTAACCCAAAAACTCAATTCATGAGCATTTTAGAAGAACAAATAGGAGAAATTCTCGACAAACAAGGGTTTGTGAATGGGTTTATGAATTATCTTTCTAAAATTAAAAATGAGGATGTGAAATACTTTTTAAAGATTGGTAATAAAATATTAAAATTTATTATAGACCATCTTCTTGAGATTGGCAATCCAAAATCATTAAAATTTATCAATCTAATATTTGACATGGGATAGGTGAAAGAATCAGCATGGTCTGACTGAAGATGGTAAACTTAGCACTTCCTGGGAGGCAACTCAGTTTTCAATTTTTAGTTTTATACTTTTTGTTATCTTTTATATTTTGTTTAGGATAATCGAGTCTTATTTTATGTCTTTTGTAGGGATCTGAAAATAATCTTGGCTAAGTTGAGGGGAGAATCAATTTTGAAAAAGATTTTTGGATCAGGTGATATCTCTCCTTTTCTTTCTCTTTACATGCACCGTTTATATTTCTTACTCCATTGAGGACAATGTTGATTAAGTTGGAGGGAGAATAAAATTTTTTATTTAAGTTCTCAAGTGAGTATTTAGTATTTAAGCATCTGATTACACTTAAGAATCAAGTTAAACCAAGCATTTTAAAAGAAAATTGATTTATAGATTAGAGAGTTTGTGAGATATTGAGGGATCAAGTATTAAGAAAACACAATAAAGAGTTAAGTTTAGAACTTAAATAATTTTTTTTGAATATTTTTAAATCTTTCTACCAGCATCAAAGAAGAGTTTACTTCTTATGGGCTTGTGTAAAGTAACTATATATTTTTTTATATATTTAAAAAAAAAAATTTCAAGTACTTCATGCTGAGTAACCGGGCCTCTTTGCCTAAGTAAGTATTGAGTTTCGCATCAAAAGATATGAAGGGCAAAGAAACTTTATTGTAAAGCTAGTTTTAGCTCGTAGCCTGTTTGATTCGAGCAAGTAGGTTCGAGGGGTATTTTATACCTAGTACCCTAAAGCCATCTGGTTTGGGAGTCAGTGACTGAAAACTCGCTACATGGGTCAAACAGAAAGCTTAAGGGATTAAGACACTCAATAGCAGTACAACATTAAAAAAAAAAAAATTAATCAATAAATGAAGGACGGAAGTAACAATATACTTGTCCATGTGAAGGTGAATGATTTAGAGATAAAGGTAGCGATAATTTGAAAAAATTCAAAAAAAAATTAGAGTTCTTAGTTTAACTCTCATATTGACTAGTATTAATACTCCAATGACATATCTCATTCATACTCTACTGAACATCAATGGTCTTTTGAAAATTGTTTGATAAAATTCGAAACTTTAAGTTAAATGGTACTTAATTCTAAATTCTTTCTTTACTCGAGGACGAGCAAAGTTCAAGTTAGGGAGTGTGATAAGTAGTATATTTTTATATTTATTGAAGATATTTTTGATAATTTATGATGCTAACATCTTCTTAAAAATCCTAATTTCTTAAAAAATAAGTGATTTTGAAAAAAATATGAAATTAAATATATTTATAAAAAAATAGATATTAATTTAATTAAGTAATTTAAGTACCAAAATAAAGAGAAATTTTTGAAGAATTTAATGCATATATTTTTTTTATTTTTCAGACAAAAAATTAGAGCAAAAATGGAGTCAAAATATCTTAAAAAATAAAGAAAATAGCCTTCGGTGTACGGTGGATCGGCCGCTCGGTCCACAGAGCTAGGGCGCAGTCCACAAAAAACTTCACATGATCCATAGGCATGGTTCATAGCGAGAGAAAGATCTGGGTGTGATCCAATGGCTGAGATTCAATCTGACCCAGATCCGACGGTTCAGACTCATTGCCGACTTTGAATAGGATTCTTTTGTGCGATCCGATGGCCAGAACTTCATCAGAACCCAGATCCAACAATTGACATTTGATCTGACTTAGATAAAGATTAAAACTATGATTTTTTATCAGATTTGGGTGGTCCAAAGCTGATCTGATGGTCAGGAATATTCTTAAGGAGATTAATATGATTTCTAAGGGTTTTAGGACTCCTTTTCCTACCAAAAAATTATGAAAAATTCATCTATAAATAGGGGGTCTGGGAATAAACTTTGGGAGTAGAAAAATTGAGTAGAAGGTATAGAAAAAAAAATTAGATAGGTTTAGGGACCCAAGGAAAAGAAGGAGAAAAGTCAGATCGCTCTATAGAGTACGATGGAAGATGGAGAGGTCATCAACTATCTTCCCGACGAGACTTGACTGATCAACTCAGATCTTTGTTATAGTTTTATTTTTATTTTATTTTATTATTTTTTTTAAATTTTTTGTACTTGAATTTAAATTTCAATTATTGCAAAATTTATTTTTTCTATACTTTAAATTTTTGTCTTTTATTTTTTTGCATGTAGATGCTAGGATCTAATTAGTAGATCTTAGTATCAATTTATTTTTATACTTTTTAATTTTTTATTATTTATTTTTATTGCAAGTAGATGCTAAAATCTAGTTAGTAGATCTTAGTACCTGATTTATTTTATATATATTTTTTAAAATTTTTATTATTTATTTTTATTGCAAGTAGATGCTAGGATCTAGTTAGTAGATCTTAGTATCCGATTTATTTTTCATACTTTTAATTTTTATTTTCTAACTTAAATTACTTTGTCCAAAATTTTATTTTATTTTTATAAAATCAAAGATTTCAAGTCAAAATGCTGCCTTCTCTGTGGATTCGATCCGACTCACTACTTTCTATATATTTTTAATTTTTATTAAATTCAAAATTTGATTGATAATCACGGTGTCCTAATGACAGCATCGCGATCGCATCAGTGATCTTAGATCAAAAGATCACTTACATAACTTCCACTAGAAAATTATCAATTGACATGTAAATAAGACTCCATCTGATATTCTCTCACAGATCTATTTAGTAAACTCATTCTTTAATGAGCATCCATATCTTTATATTAGTGTCACCACATAAGTGGTTGTGAGATCAACCATCCTCATTTTTGAGCATACATAGGACATGCCAGTCTCATCAGTATTATTGATCTCCGACTCCATGAACCAATGACTGTGAATATTCTAGGTCATGGCTATTAAAGATTTAGGTCTCACTGGCGTAATCTCATCATGATCCTAAAACTATTGTCCAAACCTATGGGGTTCATTATAATCTTAAGAATAAAAAGATGTAGCATATAATGAATCAAAAATATCTATTTTATTAATAATATTAATATCAATTATATGAGTCTATAAGATAAATTACAAAAAATATCCTATCACATCCGTATGTGATTGACTTGTAGGGCATTATTCTTTCAATTTTTTACTTACACTAAAGCCAATTGCCCCTATACTTGATGCCCATACTATCAAGGTGGCTATCAAACTACCACATTAACAAGGCCTTAGTGAATGGATCCGCTATATTATTCTTGGTATTAACTCACTCCATGATCACATCACATCTTTCGACTATCTTCTGAATGAGGTGGAACCATCTTAGGATGTGCTTGGATTTATGATGAGACCTTAGTTCTCTGGCTTGAGCAACTGTCTCAGTATTATCATAAAAAAAGGGCACTAGTTGTTCAATTTTTGGAACCACACCCAATTTTGAGATAAATTTTTTCATCTAGATGGTCTCCTTAACAGTCTTACTAACAGTAATATACTCAGTCTTAGTGATCGAGTCAGCAACAGTTCGCTGTTTGGAACTCTTCTAACTTACTGCACCACCAGACAAAGTGAACACATACCCAGATATAGATTTGCTATCATCCAGATCAAATTGAAAACTAGAATTAGTATAATCTTTCAGTTTTAAATCAGATCCTCTATATATTAAAAAATTATCTCCAGTCCTTCTCAAGTACTTGAGTATATTTTTCATAGCTTTCCAATGATCTTCCTCAGGATCAGCCTGAAATCTGCTTACAATGCCAAAAGCATAAGCTGCATCAGGCTTGGTACATAATATTGAAAGGAATATGCCCTACAAGGCAATCAAAATTTATATTTTGATGGGTTTTTCTTGTAATCTTCCAAACTTATGTATTGACTCTTTAAATAATAAAGGGCATTTTTCATCATATGCTACATCTTACTTTAGTAATGATTATGATGAACTCCATAAATCAGAAAAATGAGTTTAGGGTTATGATGAGATCATACCTATGAGACCTAAAATTCTAAAAATCCTGATTTCGAATATTTCTAGTCATAAGAGCATTAAGTAAGGGATCAATGTTCCGGATAGATTAGCACTTTCTATGTATGCTCGATGGAGAGGGTGGCAGATCTCATATGCCACTTGTGTGAGACACTAATACAAGGAAGTGGGTGCTCATTAGAGAATGAGTTCAATGAATTGATCCGACTTAAGAAACATCTTATGAAATTTACTTAGCTGTCAGGAGAAGTTTTCTTATAGTGGGAGTTGTACATGTAATCCTTTGACCTGAGACTATCATAGAACCTTGTATATATGAATTCACATTTTTTGGTTCATACTCATTCATGACTTAGTCATGTACAGGGTATTCTAGATATGATAGAATATGTATAGAAGTTGTGAGTAGGTCAACATGGAATCGATCACTCCTGGTAAGAGGAAATCACATCCTACTTGTTCTGATCGATTGATGATTCAGGAAGCCTTTGATCAAAGTAGAATAAAAATTAGAAAGAGTTTTTAATATTTTGTTAATAGAATCATCATATAAGATTGAGAGAAATATGAGAATGATATTGGATTTGATATCATTTCATACCCAGAGTCATATTCGGGGTGTAGGGAGATCGTAGGATCAAATTGCACGATAACTTTCCACTGAAGGGTATTTTTGATATTTTTATCAAAAATTTTATATCTTTCAGGTAGACATGATATGTTGCTAAATGTCAATCTTATCTTATGGGTTTGATTGAATTAAAAAATTTAATTCAATCACCAATTAGAAAGAGTTCTAATTGCTGAAATTGGGTTAGCTCGATTGGATCTAGATCGGTTAGATTAAATTTTAATCAAATCAAATCGACTTGAACTCAGACCTATTGCCAGCTAGATATAGAATCCAATGGATCGCACACAAAAGGTATTGATCAGGGGTCCAATTGGATTAGATCATATTTGCAAAATTGACATGCTAGCATATGTTGCAAAAAAAAACTAGCTCCTTGTTTTGAATCGGGTTTAAAATTGATTCTAGATTAGGCTAATTAAAGCCAAATTAATTCAAATCAATTTTGGGTTTGAGTTGGTTCAGCCCTTGGCTATATGTGTCAAAAATATGGAGCAAGGAAACTAAGTCTCCATGAGTCAAGAATTTTTCTTATGCGTAGGTGCAGTTTTTGTGTGCAGAAATAGCTTTCGCATCCCATGAGATGGGATGCCTCATCCTCAAGCTTATCCTATGTTCCATGATGAAAGAAATTTATTCAATAATTTCTAACTTTATTTTGAGCATGAAGAATTTTTTTGAAGTTAAAATTCTTTCTGGTTTTATCATGGAAATTTGTTGAAGTTAGAAATCCTGTCAGCCTGATCCATGCGCCTGACCAAGAGTCCAACTTGTGAAGGACTCTAACCCATTTGTCATGCCACTTCTTAATCTGAATTTTTTTTCATGATATTCTCATATTAGTGCCTTGATTTTTGGTATTGGATAGATAAAATTACATTGATGGGTGGTAGAAAAAAATTTTGTCATAGGAAGCAGCGCGATGCATCGAAGAATCATCGAGAAAAATATTTCGAAGAGTCCTTCTGCATGAAGCATCTCTTGGATTTTTTTCTGATGATTGCCATGTGTCAAAAACTTCCAGATAGGCATAAAAATTCATCAGGAGGTATGAGATTTTTTGATGGATGCGAGATGGCGCATGGAAGGGATGCAAAAAATTCTCGAAGGCAATCCATCGCTAAGTATTTAAAGGGGGGTGCACCAGGGGATTGGATTAACTCAGATTTTTAATTCCTCCTTTCTTTCTAACATCCTCTTCTTTTTATCCAATTAGTCTCTTCCTTCTCTTGTTAGGACAAGTTCAAAAATAGAAAGGACAAGTCTGATTTTAGGACAAGAGTCTAGGAAGAGAATTAAGGATGACAAGGAGAGAAGAAAGGTAGGGATAGGAAGGCTAGGAGAAGAGGAAGAGGGTCTTGAGGTCTTGATGTTCAAGAAAATTCTCAGAGTGAGAATTTTAGAGAAAAAATCATCTCAAAGAGTTGGTGTCCTGATCATAGCCCTATGTGAATCACCGTTGGAGGGCGAACACTTGGGTGCCTGGTGGAGGTTTTGCCGAAATTTGAATTAAGCGCTGCAGGTATTCTTCTATAACTTAAATTAATCTTGAATTTATGTTATATATGATTGTTAATCATTAAGGAGATGCTAGTTTAAGGATTTATATTTAGGATTTTTTATTAAAATTTTGAAATCCATTATGTTTTCACTGTGCATGCCCACCCTGAAACCCTATAGTGGTATCAGAGCCGGCCTTGTTTGGTTCAATCATATATACATAATATTTATGTGTGATCCATAGTATGATTTATACTATAAAATGATTTATACTTTCATATGATGATATGAAATAATGCATATATCATTCACCACTTCATCATCTTGCCATAAGGTTGTCCTAGCATAATGGGGTTATGCTGCAAGATTGTCCTAAGATGATAAATATCCATATATTACACTTGCACATGTAGAAAGTTTTAATATTGATACATAAATAGGTATTATGTAGTTAGAATGTGCATGAGACCAAATAAAAGTCCTCATTAGAAAATTATATTAAGTGGTAGTAATATGCAACTATGGGTTAACTAATTCTTGATCAATTGATCAATTGGTGTCTGAAAAAGTGCTATAGGTGGTTCTTTAATTAGTTTCATTGTCTGACCTGGCCAATTTATTGGTGTCTAAGAAAAGCAACGGGTGGACCCCCACCTTACTTACCTAGCCAATTTGATTAAGCGATCTTGATATTGAAAAATCCTAATGTTGAAAATACTATTAAGGGCCTTCCTTCATGCTAGATTAATGTTACATCATAAACTATGGCTAGTTTGTTGTGTTAACATGAGGCTTGTCATAAGGATTGATATAACATAATCCTGGTGCATAGAAGATGCTTACGATAATTTTGAATATACTGCTTTGTTGTGTTAACACAAGAGCAGTTATATTAGAATTTGACTGTATTGAAATGAAGGATCTAACTTAACTAAAATATTATATAGCTTGTTGTGTTAACACAAGGCTAATAATAATTTAGAGGCCAAGATATAATATTGAAAATTACATGAGATGCAATTGAAAAAAGTTTCCTACCTATGAACTTATAAGGATTTGTTGTGTTAACACAAGATCATTATGAAGAATTAGCATCTCAATCCCACTAAGATAAATATTAAATATATCTCATTCATCATAGTAGAGGGTTATGATGTTCGATAAAATAGTGGGAGGCATAATTAAATCTAAAGACCTTATTTAATTGTATGAGTCAATATGAGTTATTTACTTATGTAATATTCTTTAATTATTATAGATTAAATTTTATAAATGGCATCTTCACTATCATTGCGAGGAATTTTAGATTCCAACAAGTTGATCGATCCCAAAAATATGGACCGATTGAGGAATTTAAAGATCGTACTCACTCAGGAGAAGCTCTCCTATATTCTTGACATCCCTAAACCACAAGAGGTTGGGGATGATGCTACAGAAGAAGAGGTATCCACATACAAGATGTGGAAGAATGACAGTTTGACTGTCAAATGCATCATATTGGCCTCTATGAGCAATGAGTTACAGAGGCAGCATGAGAGCATGGATACTCAATCCATACTCCTTAATCTTAAAGAGTTGTATAGAGAATAGAGTAGAACTGCTAGATATGAGATATCTAAGCAGTTATTTCATGCTAGAATGACTGAGGGATCATCTGTACAAGACCATGTCCTGAAGGTCATTGATCTAATCACTAGATTGGATCAATTTGATTTTGTGATGGATGGAGAATTAAGTCAGGATTTGATCCTGCAATCTCTCCCCGAGTCATTCACTCAGTTTGTTGTGAACTATCATATGAACAAACTGAATACCTCCTTGCCTGAGCTGTTAAATATGCTTAAGACAGCTGAGAGCCATATTAAGAAAGAAAAGGCTCCACTTCTTCTTGTGGGTAAAATCTCAAAGAAGAAGTCAGATTTTAAGGGTTCAAAGAAAGCACTGAATCCTAAGGGTGGCAAGATGAAGAAGAAGGGAAAGAAAGTCTCCGGACAGGGTACCTACTTTCACTGCAGCAAGGCAGGACACTGGAAAAGAAATTGCAAATTATATCTTACAACTGTAAAGGCAGGTGCAAGCGATGCACCAAAAGGTATGTATGAGATACATACAATTTTGTCATTAAGTTCTTTCAATTCAGACTCTTGGGTATTGGATATTGCCTGTGGTTCTCATATTTGCAAGTTGTTGCAGGGGCTGCAGAACATTAGAGTACTAAAGAAGGGTGACTTCGAGCTCTACGGTGCTGGAGGAAAGTCGATCCAAGCAGAGGCTGTAGGGATATATATGTTAAAGTTACATTCTAAAAAGATCTTAGAGCTAGAAAACTATTATTATATACCTAAGATCATTAGAAATATTATTTTCGTATCATTACTATTGCAACGAGGTTATGAAATAAATGAAAAGAGCAATAGTTGCTCAATTTCTTTTTTCTAATGAAATTATTTATCATGGTGTTATTAATAATGGTCTTCTAATTCTATCTAATGACATTATTTTTCATATTAATGAAAGTAAAAAGCGAAAGAGAGAAGAGTTGAATAATACTTTACTTTGGAATTGTCGACTTGGTCATATAAGTGAGACAAGGATTAACAAGTTATACAAAGAAGAGTTCTTTGATCCTTATGATTATGAATCATTAGGTACTTGTGAATCTTATCTTATGGGAAAAATGACTAAGACTCCATTTAGTGGACATGGAGAAAGGACAAGTGAGTTATTAGGACTTGTACATACTGATGTATGTGGTCCTGTGACAACAGAAGCTAGAGGAAGATACTCTTATTTTATAACGTTCACTGATGATTTATCTAGGTTTGAATATGTGTATCTTATGAAATACAAATCCGAAGCCTTTGATAAATTTAAAGAGTATCAAAGTATGGTTGAGAAATAAACTGAAAAAAATATTAAAATCTTTCGATCTGATCGAGGAGGAGAATACTTATCCAATGAATTTTTAGATCATCTAAAAGAAAATAGAATTCTCTTAGAATGGACCCCTCCCTATACACCATAGCTAAATGGTGTAGCAGAAAGGAGGAATCATACTTTATTAGATATGGTGTGGTCCATGATGTGCCTTACAGATTTGCCAATTTTTTTTTGAGAATATGCCCTAGAAATTGCTGTTTATATCCTGAATAGAGTACCTTTAAAATCTATACCAAGCACTCCATATGAGATATGGAGAGGAAAGAAGCCTAATCTTAAGTATCTTAAGATATGGGACTGTCCAGCTTATATTAAAAGAAATTTTGGACATAAACTGAGTGCTAGGACAGATAAATGCTTGTTTGTAGGTTATCCTAAAGAGAGTATAGGATACCTCTTTTACCATCCTACTGAACATAAGGTGTTTATCAGTAAATATGCCACTTTTATGGAAAAAGAGTTTATCCTAGAAAGAGACAGTGGGAAGAAAATTGAACTTGGAGAAATTCAAGACCTACAAATGCAAGCACAAGATTATCTTCAATCAGAAATATCCATTAATGAAGTACAAACACAAAGTACACCTCCTCTCCGAAGGTCGGATAGGGTGTGGAATACACCTATGAGGTATGGGTTCGTTATTGAGAATAATGAAGCCCACATCATTGAAAATGATGAACCTTTGACCTATACGGAAGCCATCATGAGAAGGGACTCAAACAAATGGCTAGAGGCTATGAAATCCAAAATAGACTCCATGTATTCCAACCAAGTGTGGACTTTGGTTGATGCACCAAAGGGTGTGACCCCTATTGGATGCAAATGGATCTATGAGAAAAAGATTGGAGCGGATGGCCAAGTTGAAACCTATAAAGCTAGATTAGTAGCTAAAGGTTTCAGGCAAAAATAGGGTACTGATTATGATGAAATATTTTTACCTGTTGCCATGCTCAAATCTATATGGATTATGCTTGCAATAGCAGCATACCATAATTATGAGATTTGGCAAATGAATGTGAAGACCGCCTTCCTTAATGGTTATCTTAAGGAAGAGGTTTACATGTCTCAGCTAGAAGGATTTATCTTAAAAGGGAGAGAAAATCAGGTATGCAAGCTTAAAAAATCTATTTATGGATTAAAATAGACCTCGACGAGTTGGAACATCCGATTTGATGTTACAGTCAAAGAGTTTGGCTTTATCAAAAATATGGATGAATCTTGTGTATACAAGAAGACTAGTGGGAGTGTCATTGTCTTCTTAGTTTTATATGTGAATAACATACTTCTTATTGGAAATGATATCCCAATGTTATAATCAGTCAAAACATGGCTATCAAGTAAGTTTTTTTATGAAGGATTTGGGTGAAGCATCCTATATACTAGGTACAAAGATCTATAGGGATAGATCTAAGAAGATGTTAGGCTTGTCCCAATCTAGGTACATAGACTTAGTGCTAAAGAGGTATAGCATGGATGGAAGTAAAAGAGATTATTTACCTATGAGTCAAGGCATACATCTCTCTAAAAGGATATCTCCTAAAACACCGAAAGAAAGAAATAAAATGAGTTCTATTCCCTATGCTTCAGTAGTAAGGTCGATCATATATGCTATGCTATGTACTAGGCCTGATGTTGCCTATGCCTTAGGCATAATTAGTAGATTTCAGGCTAATCTAAGAGAAGATCATTGGAAAGCAGTGAAAAATATTCTTAAGTACCTAAGAAGGACTAAAGATATTTTTCTAATATAAAGAGGATTTGATTTAAAACTAGAAAGTTATTTTGACTCTAGTTTTCAATCAGACCTTGATGATAGCAAGTCCACTTCAGGGTATATTTTTACTCTTAATGGTGGAGCTGTTAGTTAAAAGAATTTCAAGCAGCAGACTATAGCTGACTCAACCACTGAGGCTGAATATATAGCTGCAAGTGAAGCCGCCAAAGAAGCTATCTGGATGAAGAAGTTCATCACTGAGTTGGATGTCGTTCCTAAGATTGAGAATCCAGTACCACTTTACTGTGATAATACTGGAGCAGTTGCTCAAGCAAAGAAACCAAAGTCTCATCATAAATCCAAGCACATTCTAAGATGCTTCCATCTCATTCGTGAAATAATCAAAAGACAAGATGTTGTCATTGAAGGAGTAGAAATAAAGAATAACATAGCAGACCCATTCACTAAGGCTCTACCACAACAGCAGTTCGATCGCCATCTCGATTGTATGGGGATAAAATATAAGGGCGATTGAATTTAGTGCAAGTGGGAGATTGAAAGGAATATGCCCTACAAGTCAATCGAAATTTATATTTTGATGGGTTTTTCTTGTAATCTTCTAGACTTATGTATTGACTCTTTAAATAATAAAAGGTATTTTTCATTATATGCTACATCTTACTTTAGTAATGATTATGATGAACTCCATAAATCAGGAAAATAGATTTAGGATTATGATGAGATCATACCTATGAGACCTAAAATCTTAAAAATCCTGATTTAGAATATTCCTAGTCATAGGAGCATTGAGTAGGGGATCAATATTTCGGATAGATTAGCACTTTCTATGTATGCTCGATGGAGAGGGTGCCAGATCTCATATGCCACTTGTGTGAGACACTAATACAAGCAAGTGGGTGCTCATTAGAAAATGAGTTCACTGAATTGATCCGACTTAAGAAACATCTTATGAAATTTACTTACCTGTCAAGAGATATTTTCTTATAGTGGGAGTTGTGCATGTAATCCTTTAACCTGAGACTACCATAGAACCTTGTATATATGAATCCATATTTTTTTGTTCATACTCATTCATAACTTAGTCATGTACGAGATGTTCTAGATATGGTAGAATGTGTATGGGGTTGTGAGTAGGTCAACATGGAAGCGATCACTCTTGGTAAGAGGAAATCGCATCCTACTTGTTTTGATCGATTGATGATTTAGGAAGTCTTTGATCAAAGTAGAATAAAAATTAGAAAAAGTTTTTAATATTTTATTAATTGAATCATCATATAATATTGAGAAAAATATGAGTATGAAATTGAATTTGACATCATTCCATATCCAGAGTCATATCGGGGTGCAGAAAGATCGCAGGATCAAATTGTTGTGATCCAGGTGGTGTGCCCAAGGCCCAGGGAACCAAGGCTAAGGCCAAGGTCCATCATTCATGAGGGCTTTATGGAGGCTCTAGGGCTAGTTCGACCCTAGGTTGAAAGGCTGTGGGCCTTTCGGGTTCTTGAGGTCTAGGTTATCTGGGCCTCAAAGGACCAACTCTGTATGGGCCAGGTCTGAGCCCAGGATAGGTGAGATTAGGTCGAGTCATGGGTGTACATGGGCTTGGGTTAACCTAATCTCCCATAGAGTTGGTCAAGGGAGTTTTGGGTTTGGGTCACTTGACCCTGTGTTTATATATACATGTACTTGTATAGGTTTGATTAAGCCAAGTAATACACAACTCTTTCTCTCAAGTCTCTCTCTCTCTCTTCTTCCTCTCTCTCCAGCAATTCTCCATGCCCCAGGAGCAAGAAACCCTAAGGTTTCTTGCCGCCAGGTCCCAAAAAGGCAGGTGAAGCAAGGAGGCGCTAGCTCTCTCCCTCTTGCAGCCACCCAAGCATCAGGTCCAGGACCTAAAATCTCTTGAGAAGAGAATTGTACAAGTTTCTCTCAGATCTAGAGTTGATCTGAGGTCGTTTGAGGCACGGGTGAGATCTCCATCAACAGATCTACAAGAAAGGCTGCAGCAGGACAGATCTGTAAGGTCTATCTCTATCTACCTTCTTCCCTATCTAGAATGCCCTGATTCAAGATCTATAAATTAGAAGACCTCGGTCCAGGCCTGATCTGATTGGGTACCAGATCTTGAATTTTTTAAAGGTGATCTTAGAGGCGTTCTTTATCTGGAATGAAAGGCTGACGAAGAAGACAGCAACCAGGCTAATTTCATCGAGGGCCTTCGATCAAGTCCAGAAGTCTCCAGATTTGTTCGTTGCTGGTTCCTCTGCACCCAAGGTCCATGGGAGGAGCCAGGGATCATGCTCCAATAGTTGGTATCAGAGCCACGATGGTGAGGAAGCAATTCCAAGCACGAGAAGTTGAAGATCTCAAGTGCTGAAAATTTTCAGCAAGGTACCATCAAGGTATATTCTACACTTCTTGATTTTATATTACTTGTTTAGCTTGGATCCAGTTATAGGCAGCAATATGAAGGTTGATTTCAAGAAATTTGATGGCAAGAGAAATTTTTCCATGTGGAAAATCCGAGTGGAGGATCTTCTGGTGCAAGCAGATCTGGATCAGGCTTTGGATGAGAAGCCTGAGGGAATGACAGATAGACAGTGGGCATCATTGGAGAAGAAAGCATGCTCGGTGATCAGAGGATATTTGGTGGATGCGGCGTTGTATTCGGTGCTGGAAGAAAAGACCCCGAAAGGCCTTTGGTTGAAGTTGCACACCATGTATATGGGGAAGAATATGTGCAACAAGCTAATGCTAAAGAAGAGGTTGTACAGTCTTCAGATGCAGGAGGGATCTTATGTGATTGGCCACATTCAGAGGTTTGACTAGTTGTGCACGGAGTTGATGAATATTGGGGTGAAGCTGGATGAGGAGGACAAGTCCCTGTTGCTTTTGTGTTCGTTGTTAGGATCATATGACTCTTTGGTGACTACACTGCTCTACGACAAGGAGACTCTGAAATATGAGGACATGGTCTCGGTGCTGAGATCTAATGAACAAAGAAAAAATTGACCAGAGATCAGGCTCCCCATGAGGGTTTGGCAGTAGGGGAGAGGACAGGTAGAGGCAGAGGCAGAAGCAAGTCCAAGGGGCGGTCCAAGTCCAGGAAGGGAAAGAAAGAGATGAAATGCTTCATGTGCAACGAGTTCGGGCACTTCAAGCGAGAATGTCCACTATGGAAGAGCAAGAAGGGAGAAAGAAGTAGCTCAGAATCAGTGAGTACAGTTGCTGGGCAGCAGGTGGAGGATGATCTACTTGTGGTATCAGATGGTCATAGGCATTACACAGAGGAGTGGACACTAGACTCTGCATGCTCACATCACTACACACCACACAGGTCTTGGTTTGCGACATACACCAAGACAGATGAGGGATCAGTGACTCTAGGCGACAATCATCCTTGCAAGGTGGCTGGGATAGGAACAGTCAGGGTGAGGATGTTTGATGGAATTGTGAGGACATTGACAAATGTAAAGCACATCCCGGAGCTGGAAAAGAATCTGGTGTCACTAGGCTACTTGGAGCGCAGTGGATACAGCTTCAGCAGTAGGGCTAGAAGTGGAGTACTGAACATCTCCAATGGAGCTATGGTAGTGATGAGAGGCAGGAGGTTGGACAATAACCTCTATCGCATGGAGGGATCTGTGGTGACCGAAGAGTCTGATGTAGCAGCTGCAGCACAGGACCAGCAAGGGGCTTACAGGATGTGGCACTACCGCCTAGGCCACATGGGTGACAAGGGGCTGAGGGAGTTGAGCAGGAGAGGACTCATCTCTGATCTGGAGGATGGTGCTACAGGGGAGATCTGTGAGCCTTGCTAGATGGGAAAGCAGAGGAGAGTTCAGTTCAACATCAGTATAGCCCGTAGTGCAGCCCCTCTGGAGTTAGTACACACGGATGTGTGGGGACCAGCCTCAGTTTTAGCTAGGAATGGGACTAGATACTTCATGATCCTGATTGATGATTTCTTAAGGAAACTCTGGATTTACTTCATGAGAGAGAAGTCAGAGGTCTTCACCAAGTTCAAGATCTGAAGAGCTGAGGTAGAGAAGGAGCAGGGGAGGAGTGTGAAGTGTCTGAGGTCAGACAATGACGGGGAGTACACCAGCAGAGAGTTCCAGGACTACTGTGAGGAGTGTGGGATCAGGAGATACTTCTCAGTTAAGAGACTCCACAGCAGAATGGGGTGGCCAAGAGGATGAACAGAACACTTCTGAAAAAGGCACGATGCATGAGGCTACAGGCAGGGCTTCCAAAGGAGTTCTGGGTTGACACAGTTGACACAGCGGGTTACTTGGTCAATCGATCACCTCACACCAAGTTGGATGGCAGGCTTCCAGAGGAGGTATGGTCTGGGAGGACAGTTGGGCTGGGCCATCTATGGGTATTTGGGTGCACGGCCTATGTGCACATTGGAGCTGGTGTGCGGAGCAAGCTAAATGCCAGATCACACAAGACGGTGTTTCTAGGCTATCCGTGAGGAGTTAAGGGATACAAGCTATGGGGTCCCTTAGAAAAGAAGGTCATCATTAGTCGGGATGTGACTTTTGATGAGGAGTCAGGCCTACAGAGGTGAGCAGGCATGGAGGAGCAGCAGGAGAAGGAGGAGGTCCAGCAGGGCGCTGCTGGACAGCTTACCTCTTTGATTTTACCTCTTGCAGGTACTATGGGAGGACATAACATTCAGGTGGAGAACCTACCTAAGGTGTCTCCACAGGTGGAGAGGACTCGGATGGATGATCGAGGTGGAGAGGTCCAGTAGGAGCGAGCTGGATCGAGGACTGATATCGGTGTTGCCCTACACAAGTCCAAGAGGACCATCAGGCAACCAGACCGATATGGCTTCGAGGAGATGCTGTCATATACCTTGGTGACAGTAAATGGAGACCCATATATGTATCAGGAGGCTATTGAGAGCTAGGACAGAGAGCGGTGGATCCAGGCGATGTCCGAGGAGATGCTGTCTCTCCATCAGAACCAGACATGGCGATTGGTGCAGTTGCCATAGGGGAAGAGGCCCATTGGCTGCAAATGGGTCTACAGTCGCAAGGAAGGGCCTTCAGAGCAGGGAGGTATCAGATTCAAGGCGAGGTTAGTGGCCAAAGGATACTCCCAGAAGGAAGGCATCAACTTCAGCGAGGTCTTCTCTCCCGTCGTCAGACATACTTCCATCAGAGTGTTGCTAAGCATTGTAGCAGTTCAGGATTTAGAGCTGGAGCAGATGGATGTCAAGATGGCATTCCTCCATGGGCATTTGGAGGAGAGGATTTATATGGAGTAGCCACTCGATTTTAGGGATCCAAGATCAGAGGGAAAGGTTTGTTTGTTGCAGAAGTCGTTGTATGGGCTGAAGCAGTCGTCGAGGTAATGGTACAAGCGGTTCGACTCCTATGTGCGTAGCATTGGACTTTTTAGGTGCAAGTTTGATCCCTGTGTTTATGTTCAGTCTCTTAAGGATGGTTCTAGGGTGTTCCTACTCTTGTATGTGGATGACATGCTTATAGCATGCAAGAGTAGGAAGGTTGTGCAGGATCTGAAGGCATCCTTATCTCGGGAGTTTGAGATGAAGGATTTGGGCCCTGCAAGGAAGATCCTAGGCATGGAGATTTTCAGAGACTGAGCCCAGAGGGTGTTGCATCTATCTCAGGGGGGCTACATACGGAAGGTCTTAAAGAGGTTCGGGATGAAGGGAGCAAAGCCGGTGGAGCTGCCACTTGCCGGTCACTTCAGACTCTCGAAGACCATGGCGCCACAGACTGAGGTGGAGGTTCAGGAGATGGAGATGGTTCCTTATGCTTTAGGAGTTGGGAGCTTGATGTATGCGATGGTCTATTGTAGGCCAGACATCGCTCATGCAGTGAGTCAGGTTAGCAGGTTCATGGCGTAGCCTGGCAGGGAGCACTGGAGATCTATGAAGTGGATATTCAGATATCTGGCGGGTTCAGTTGGAGTTGGCATCTGCTACGGACAGTGAGGAGGTGCAGTGGGATACTCTGACATGTCCAAGGAGGCTCAGGGGCTGATTGGCGGTTATGTAGATGCAGACTTCGATGGAGATGTGGATACCCGGAGGTCTACGACAGGCTTCATCTTTAGCCTGTATGGAGGTCCTATTTCTTGGAGATTGATTCTGCAGCCTATCACGGCCCTATCCACTATAGAGATGGAGTACATCGGGCTGACAGAAGCAGCTAAGGAGGCAATTTGGCTGAAGGGTTTGTTGACGGAGATGGGCCTTACTCAGGAGGCCATTAGAGTGTACTGTGATAGCCAGAGTGCACTTCTATTAGCACAGAACTCAGTCTATCATGCAAGGACAAAGCACATCAACATTCGGTATCATCAGATCAGGGAGCTTGTGGAGGATGGTGAGGTGGAGCTGGTAAAGGTACACACTAAGGAGAATCCAGCTGATGCACTTACGAAGGTACTTCCATGGGACAGCTTTCAGAGATGTGTTGAGCTGATTCGGCTGATGGACAGAGTGGAGCTGGTTGAGGTCTTGGGACACCAAGGTGGAGATTGTTGTGATCTAGGTGGTGTTCTCAAGGCCCAGAGGACCAAGGCTAAGGCCAAGGTCCATCATTCATGAGGGCTTCATGGAGGCTCTAGGGTAGTTGGGCCCTAGGTTGAAAGGCTGTGGGCCTTTCGGGTTCTTGAGGTCTAGGTTATGTGGGCCTCAAGGGACCAACTCTGTATTGGCCAGGTCTGGACCCAGGATAGGTGAGATTAGGTCGAGTCATGGGTGTACATGGGCTTGGGTTAACCTAATCTCCCATAGAGTTGATCACGGGAGTTTTGGGTTTGGATCACTTGACCCTATGTTTATATACACATATACTTGTATAGGTTTGATTAAGCCAAGTAATACACAACTCTTTCTCCCAAGTCTCTCTCTCTCTTCTCCCTCTCTCTCCAGCAATTCTCCATGCCCCAAGAGCAAGAAACCCTAGGGTTTCTTGCCGCCAGGTCCCAAAAAGGTAGGTGAAGCAAGGAGGCGCTAGCTCTCTCCCCCTGTGTGCCGCCTACCAGATCTACTCTCCCCCTCTTGCAGCTGCACAAGCATCAGGTCCAGGATCTAGAATCTCTTGAGAAGAGGTTGGTACAAGTCTCTCTCAGATCTGGAGTTGATCTGAGGTCGTTTGAAGCACGGGTGAGATCTCCATCAATAGATCTACAAGAAAGGCTGCAGCAGGACAGATCTGCAAGGTCTATCTCCATCTACCTTCTTCCCTATCTAGAACACCCTAATTTGAGATCTACAAATTGGAAGACCTCGGTCTAGGTCTGATCTAGTTGGGTACTAGATCTTGGATTTTTTAGAGGTGATCTTAGAAGCATTCTTCATCTGGAACGAATGGCTGACGAAGAAAACAGCAACCAGACTGATTTTGTCAAGGGCCTTCGATCGAATTCAGAAGTCTCCATATTTGTTCGTTGCTGGTTTCACTGCACCCAAGGTCCATAGGAGGAGCTGGGGATCATGCTCCAACACAAATTGCACGATAACTTTCCACTAAAGGATATTTTTGGTATTTTCATCAAAAAATTTATATCTTTCAGGTAGACATGATACATTGCTAGATGTCAATCTTGTCTTATGGGTTTGATCAAATTAAAGAGTTTAGTTCAATCACCAATTAGAAAGAGTTCTAATTACTAAAATTGGGTTAGCTCGATTGGATCTAGATCAGTTAGATTAAATTCTAATCAAATCAAATCGACTTGAACTCGGACCTATTGCTAGCTAGATGTGGAACCCAATGGATCACATAAAAAGAGTATTGATCAGGGGTCTAATTGGATTAGATCATGTTTGCAAAATTGACATGCTAGCACATGTTGCAAAAAGAAACTAGCTCCTTATTTCGAATCAGGTTTAAAATTAATTCCAAATTGGGCTAATTAAAGCCAAATTAATTCAAATAAATTTTGGGTTTGAGTTGGTTCAGACCTTGGCTGCATGTATCAAAAATTTGGAGCCAGGAAACTAAATCTCCATGAGTCAAAAATTTTTCTTATACGTGGGTGCAGTTTTTGTGTGCAGAAACAGCTTTCGCATCCCATGAGATGGGATGCCTCATCCTCATGCTTATCCTATGTTCCATGAAGAAACAATTTTTTTGATAATTTCTAACTTTATTTTAAGAATGAAAATTTTTTTTAAAGTTAAAATTCCTTCTGATTTAATCATGAAAATTTGTTGAAGTTGAAAATCCTGTCAGCCTGATCCATGCACCTGACCAAGAGTCCAACTTGTGAAGGACTCTAACCCATTTTTCATGCCACTTCTTAATCTGAATTTTTTTCATGATATTTTTATGTTAGTGCCTTAATTTTTTATCATTGGATGGACAAAATTACTTTGATGGGTGATGAAAAAAAATTATACCATGGGAAGCTACGCGATGCATCGGAGAATCATCGAGAAAAATGTTCTGAAGAGTCCTTCTGCATGAAGTGTCTCTTGAATTTTTTCCTGATGATTGCCATGTATCAAAAACTTTCAGATGGGCATGAGAATTCATTAGGAGGTATGAGATTTTTTGGTGGATGCAAGATGGTGCATGGAAGGGGCGCAAAAAATTCCCGAAGGCAATCCATCGCTAAGTATTTAAAGGGGGGTGCACCGGGGGATTGGATTCATTCAAATTTTCAATTTCTCCTTTCTTTCTAACATCCTCTCTATATTATCCAATTAGTCTCTTCCTTCTCTTATTAGGATAAGTCTAAAAATATAAAAGACAAGTTCGATTTTAGGACAAGAGTCTAGGAAGAGAATAAAGGAAGACAAGGAGAGAAGAAAGGTAGGGATAGGAAGGCTAGGAGAAGAGAAAGAGGGTCTTGAGGTCCTGATGTTCAAAAAAATTCTCAGAGTAAGAATTTTGGAGAAGAAATCATCTCAAAGTGTTGGTGCCCTGATCATAGCCCTGTGTGGATCACCGTTGGAGGGCGAACACTTGGGCACCTGGTGGAGGTTCTGCCGAAATTTGGATTAAGTGCTGCAGATATTCTCCTATAACTTAAATTTAATCTTAAATTTATGTTATATATGATTGTTAATCATTAAGGAGATGCTGGTTTAAGGGTTTAATATTTTAGATTTCTTTATTAAAATTTTGAAATCCATTATGTTTTCACTGTGCATGCCCACCCTGAAACCCTACAAATATAGCATACATAATTTATTGGGTTCTGTCCATGCAGTGATAAGTGATTTTAAAAAATTTTAAAATCATACAAATCAGTAGTTCTATCATATAAAACTATCGAGCCAGAATCCAAACCCTAGAATCACCTTGCCAATATCGATCAAAGCAAAAGCAAGCATGCATAGGGATAGAATTTTATACTTTTACAAAAATAAAAAAGTGGCATATTGATGTTCCTCATGAGACTCCAAGGTAGAAGTCCTCCAATGGTGATCCACATAGAAGTTGGCTAAGATCCTTCCCAATTGGTGTGCTGCCGCAGCCTTGTCTTCTCAAGAACACTGTCGGCTTCAAATTTGCATCATGATTGTGCCAAAGCCCAGTTGCTTTTGATCTTTCCACTAGAATGATACCAAGAAAACACTCTTCAGATGTTATACAACCTAAAATTTAATTTTTGGCTCCAACATATGGAAAAATCAAACCCTAGGACACTCAAGCAAGACTTACTAAAAATCTCACCACCCTTCTTGCAACTTTTGCCACTCAAATTCTTCTTTTTTTCCTCAAATTTTTTCAAAATTTTTTTTATATTTACCACATCCCTTCTCTCTAATTTTAGCTAAAAATCTCAGTATAAAACTATTTGGGCATCCCCTATAAATAGGAGACCAAGGGATGTCACATGGGATGAAAGGGCACCAACCTTTGGTGCTCCAACTTGCCACATGCCAAATAAATTCACTGAGTGAATTTTTAGTATTTTAGATACTTATAGTAGAAGGACTCTTCCTTCTCTATGTTTCATAAAAAAATTCAATTAATTTTGGCAACAAAACATAGGGTATCTGGTTGGAAAATTATGGCAACACGTAAAATGTAAGAGCCTTCTTTAAAAAGGACTCTTCCTTTCACATGCCAAAAATAAAGGGAGAGGTATTAATTTTTGAGTGGGTTTTGGTGGATGTAGAGGAATCTTTCTCCACTTGAAAGTGGTTCAAGTGGGATAAATATCCAATTTAAATTGACCCAACCCTATTGGATCAAAGGCAACTAGTCTAAGTTAGCTCAAACAATTTGATCTAAACCAATTTAGGAACTTGGGTTAATACAATATGCTAGCATATCAAATTAACTCATAAAATTTATATTAAACTCTAATTAGATTAGATCAAGGCTAAATCTCAAAGTTGTGATCCATTGGGTTCCAAATCTAGCCAGCAGTGGATCAAGACTTTCGACGTAATCCTAATCTGATGAGATTAGGTCATCTGAAGAGTCCCAATCAACTTGAATTCTTCCAAATTGACTCCAGAGTTAAACTCTTTTAATTTCAATGAATTCACAAGTCAATATTGATATTTAGCAATGTATCATGACTACTCGAAAGATTTAGAATTTTGATAGAAAATTATCAAAATACCCTTAAATGGCAAATTTTCGTATAATTCAATCCTTCAGTCAAACAATATCCTAGATACACTGTGGGCATAAAAATATGTCAAACCCAATTACTTATCATTATGTATCTCGATCAGAAGGTGATGATTCAGTTGATGATATATTAAAAAATTTTTCTAATTATCATCCTGCTTTGGCCAAAGACTTTTAGAATTATCATCTTATGAGATCACATAAGATGTTCGCTCCCCTTATTAGGAGTAACTGATCCCTTATTAGTCACTCATAATCTCCATGCATATTTCACCATATCCAAAACACCCCACATAAGGATTAATGAATCAAGTTAGGTGGTGAACAAAAACATGGATCCATATATACAAGGTACCATGGTGACCTCAGGTCTAAAGATCACATACACAACTCTCACTAGAAAAATATCAGTTGACATGTAAATAAGACTCCATTTGATATTCTCTTGCAGGTCAATTCAGTAAACTTAATCCCTAATGAGCACCCATATCTTTGTATTAGTGTCACCACACAAGTGGTTGTGAGATCAACAACCCTCATTTCTGAGCATACATAGGATATGCCAGTCTTACCGGTATCATTGATCCCTGACTCAATGTACCAACGACTAAAAATATTTTAGGTTAGGGCTATCAAGGAATTAGGTCTCATTGGCATGATCTCATCACGGCCCTAAAACCATTGCCCAAATCTATGGGGTTCATTATAATCTTAAAATAAATAAGATGCAGCATATAATAAAATAAAAATATCTTATTTTATTAATCATAAATGTCAATTACATAAGTCTGGAAGATAAATTACAATAAACATCCTATCGCATCCCATATGCGATTAACTTGTAGGGTATTATTCTTTCAATCTTTCACTTACACTAAAGCCAATTGCCCCTATATTTGATACCCATGCTATCAAGATGGCAGTCAAGCTGCTACATTGACAAGGCCTTAGTGAATGAGTCTGCTATATTGTTCTTGGTGTTAACTCGCTCCATGATCATATCGCATCTTTTGACTTTTTCTCAAACAAGGTGAAACCATCTTAGAATGTGCTTGGATTTATGGTGAGATCTTGGTTCTTTGGCTTGAGCAACTGCCCCACTATTATCACAATGAAGGGGCACTGGTTGTTCAATCCCTGAAATCACACCCAACTCTATGATAAATTTCTTCATCCAGACGACCTCCTTAGCAGCCTCACTTGCAGCAATATACTCAACTTCAGTGATCGAGTCAGCAATAGTTTGTTGTTTGAAATATTTTCAACTTACTGCACCATCATATAGAGTGAACACATACTCAGATATAGATTTACTATCATTCAGATCAGATTGAAAACTAGAATCGGTATAACATTCTAGTATTAAATCAGATTTACCATATATCAAAAAAATATCTCTAGTCCTTCTCAAGTACTTGAGTTTGTTTTTCATAGCTTTTCAATGATCCTTCTCGAGATCAGCATGAAATCTACTTACAATGCCTAAGGCATAAGCAACATCAGGCCTGGTATATAATATAGCATACATTATGGATCCTACAGCCGAAGCATAAGGAATAGAACTCATTTTATTTCTTTCTTCAGGTGTCTTAGGAGACATCTTCTTAGAGAGTTGTATGCCATGACCTATGGGCAAGTAACCTCTTTTTTTTCCCTCTGTGTTGAACCTCTTCAATACAAGGTCAATGTTCCAAGACTGAGACAAGCCTAGCAGCCTTTTCGATCTATCCCTATAGATCTTAATACCAAGTATATAGGATTTCTCACCCAAGTCTTTCATGAAAAATTTTTGTGACAGCCAAGTCTTGACTGATTGCAACATCGAGATATCATTCTCAATGAGCAGTATGCCATATATATATAAAATCAAGAAGACAATACCAGTCCCACTATTCTTCTTGTACACACAAGGTTCATCCATATTTTTGATGAAGCCAAATAATTTGACTGTCTTATCAAAATGGATGTTCTAGCTTCTCAATACTTGCTTTAATCCATAAATAGATCTATTGAGCTTGCATACCTGATTTGCTCTCCCACTTGAGATAAATCTCTCTAGCTGAGTCATATAGATTTCTTTCATAAGATTTTCATTGAGGAAAGCAATCTTGACGTCCATCTACTAGATCCCATAGTCATGGTATACTGCAATAGTAAGCATTATCCGAATAGACTTGAGCATGGCTACTAGCGAAAAGATTTCTTCATAATCAACATCTTATTTTTGCCTGAAATCTTTTGCCACAAGCCTAACCTTATAGGTCTCTACCTAGCCATCTGCTCTAATCTTTTTTCTGAAGACCTATTTGTAGCCTATTGGGGTCACACCCTCAGATGCATCAACCAAAGTCTATACTTGGTTGACATACATGGAGTCCATTTCGGATTCGTGGCATTGAGCCACTTGTCAGAGTTACTACTCATGACAGCTTCTGAATAGGTCGTGGGATCAGCATTCTCAATCATAAATCTATATCTGAATGGTACATTACACACTTTACTCAACTTTTGGAGAGAAGGTGTGTGTAGTGGCTGTGCCTTAACAATGGGCACATCTGGTTATGAACCATTTGGTGAGTCCTGGATAGATTGTAGGTTTTGAACTTTTTTAAGTTCAATAAATCTCTCACTACCTCTTTCTTGGATAAACTCTTTCTCTAAGAAAATGGTATGCCTACCAACAAACACCTTTTGTTGAGTAGGGTTATAGTGAAGTGAAATTTGAGTGCAGGGGTAAAATGATAATTTTAAAACTTTTTCAAAATTATTATTTTTCAGTAAAAATTATTAATTAATCTAATTAATTAATATATGTTTACCCTACACTAGGATCTAAATATGATATATAGCATGCATGTATTTAAATTTAAAATTCAAATTTCTATAGTAAATAATTTACTATTATGTGTTTAGAACCCATTACCTTTGTGTGGATAGTTGATCACCGCAATCTGATCACCGTCGGGAGGGTTTGATCATCGTAATGCAACCACACAGTGTGTCTGGCCTCTACGGATCGTCCACACGAAGCTCCCGATCTGATTGGCTCCTCACGAATGTTAGTTCGTGACTGCACCTTTTTGATGGCCGATGTTGATCGAACTCCTTCGATCGATGTCTGTCGACTCCTCGGATGCTCTAGATCATCAACAAAGATGATAGAGAGGTTGATGATACTCTCCCTGAAGTTTGGTGGGCACCCTAAGGTTGATGCTCTAGCTCACGTTCTCACTTCCCGAACCCTAAGTCAAAACCCTAGGGTACACAAGAAAAGCTTGCGCCCACTTCTCTCTCTTTTTCTCTTCTTTTCTTTTCTTTTCTCATGCAAGAAACCTCTCTTACGCCATCTTTTTTTCTCTGATGCTCTGTGTGCACGCCCTCTCTTATCTTTTTTTTAAAATGATGCAAGATCGCATCTTTGCAATATTTTTACCGCGTGAGAGGATAAAGATAAGTGATTGCTCATTTGAATTGAAATCGAATTTGAATTCAAATACCAACCAACTCATTCCTATCTACTCTACACGTAAGAAGAGAGGAGGCATGGCTTCTCTTGTGTATGGAGAATTTACATGAGAAACTCTTTCTCATGTAAAACAAATGGCGCAAGGATAAGGCTAGGTGGCGTATGGATTGGTTGCTCATTCAAATTCAAACTTTCTTTTGAATTTGAATGGCCAACCAACCATCTTTATCCACCCACACAAATGTGGGGTGTGGGAAGGCCTTTGCGTGGGAAAAAATTTACGAGAAGTTGCTTCTCGTGAATTCAAATGGGCGCAAAGAAGTGAGGTGGCACAGGGAGTTGAATTCAAAAGGTGGTTTGATCATTATTCAATCAACCTAATCAAAATAGGTTAAGCACAATTAGACTAAATTAAACCTAACTTAATTAGGCTTAATTAGGCTCAATAAAATCCTAATCAAATTAGGAATTGACTAAGCCCAACCCCTGATCAAATCAGAGACCAAACCACTTCGACGATTAGGTTAACACTTAACCTAATCGGGTCAAATCCAACTGAATCCAATTCAATTGGACTTGATCCAAAAATAATTACTCAATTAAATTGAGTAATTAGTGATCAAATCACTAATTATACCTCTTTTAAATATTGAGTCCAAATCTGATGGACAATTGGGTATCAAAGTCCATCGATATGAAACCTTGATCGAAGAGTCCCAAACCAGTGGGACTCTTGACCTTGGTACCCAAAATATGTGGGACTCGTGATCAGAGAATCTTGATTCTCGATCACAGAGTCCCAAACACGTAAGACTCATAATCCATGAGCATTAGGACTCTTCATCAGCCATCAGATCAGATAGAAACCTCTAATGTGTGTGACCCCACAGGTTTGAACCTAAGCTGGTAGCACAGGAATCAATTCCTATACTAATCGAAGTGATCATCTAGCAATGGTACCCGACATCTGGATAGATCGAATAGTCGCAATCACAACATTCAGAACCTACGTAAATATGGTTACTATATAATTCATCCCTTTTGATCCTTATGTTTAGGACGACTCAGGATTAAACTGTCAACCCTAATCAGATCATCCGAATCGTGCTCAATTCAAACAGTCCTGTGACTCCTCACTAGGACTACCCTGGTCAAGGTTTTGCTAAATTAAAACATGACTGTACATAGCTCCTGAACTAGAGTGGTCAATCCCATCTTGACACACGCACTGACAAGTCAAGTACTTGACTACACCCAGCAGCCTTCCGTCACTGAATTAGAAATTCAGGTAGTCCAGTGCTTAAGTACTATGAGTTGCTTACAAGTCACTGTGGCGATCTCAGATCGGAGGGACAGTTATACTCATATCCTATCGGAGCAATTCTTGACAGCAGAAATAGCTTCGGAATCGATCATGTTCAGTGTAGATGTACCCTTACATCTCACCTGTATGCCATACCAGTGTCTCCACACTCCTTGGTTAAGAATACAACCAACCCATATGGCACACAACGACCTATGCTTGATAAACATTATTGTCCTTGGTAACAATGTATCATTTGGTCACGAACAGGTTTAAGGACTAAATGACAAATCCTCCTTTGTCGAGTCTAAATAGTCCTAAGGACTTCACCACAACACAGGAGTTCATTAGAAGATGAAACAATTTGTGATGAAAAATATCAAAATAATTTTTATTTATTTATAATTCATATACTAATACAAAAAAGAGCACAACCATCAACAGACTGACGATTGACTTTGGGATACTATTTCCAACAATCTTCCACTTGGCCTAAAGCCAATCGGTGCAGTATCTAATACCCATCTTCGACTTGAAGTCATCGAACTCCTTCACTGCAATGGCTTTAGTGAATGGGTCGGCCAGGTTCTCCTTCCCATCCATCTTCTGAAGGTTGACGTCATCTCGATCCATGATTTTTCGGATGAGATGGTAGCGGTGTAGAATATGCTTCATCTGCTGGTGTGCCTTTGGTTCCTTCGCCTAAGCAATGGCTCCAGAGCTGTCATAGTAGAGCAGAACTAGACCAACAAGGGAGGGTGCTACTCTGAGCTCGGTGATGAATTTTCTCAGCCACATCGCTTCTTTGGCAGCATCTGATGCAGCGACATACTCTGCCTTGCAAACTAAATCAGTCACTGTGTGCTGCTTGGAACTCTTCCAGCAGACAGCCCCACCATTAAGGGTAAAAACAAATCCCGATACACTCTTGCTATCATCGTGAGCAGACTGGAAACTATAGTCTATAAACCCTATAAGTCTCAAGTTCGATTCACCATAAACAAGCCACTGGTCCTTAGTATTTCTTAAATACTTCAGGATGGTTTTAATAACCTTCCAGTGATTCTCTCCTGGATCATATTGGTATCTACTCACTACCCCTAGTGAGTATGCCACATCTGATCGTGTACATGTCATGAAGTACATGATAGATCCCACTATCGAAGCATATAGAATTCTACCCATACGCTCTCTCTCTTGAGGTGTTGTCAGACAATCTCTCTTCGAGAGAGAAATTCCATGGCCTATCGGTAGATAGCCTTTCTTGAAATTCTCCATGCTGAACCTCTTCAGTATAGTATCAATGTACGTGGACTGGGATAAGCTAAGCAACCTTTTAGATCTATCCCTATAGATCCTCATCCCTAGGATGTAGGAAGCTTCTCCCAGATCCTTCATGGAGAACTGTGACGACAGCCAAGTTTTTATTCCCTGTAATGCAGGGATATCATTCTCGATTAAGAGAATGTCATCCATATACAATACAAGAAATACCACTACTAGACCATTAGCCCACTTATAAATGCAGGGTTCTTCTCCATTCTTAACGAAGCCATACGTCTTGATCATCCTATCAAAATGTATGTTCCAACTTCGGGATGCCTGCTTAAGTCCATAAATAGACCTCTGTAGCCTGCACACCTTAGACTCATCTGTGGATGTGAACCCTTCAGGTTGTAACATATACACCTCTTCGTCCAGCTCTCTGTTTAGAAAAGCTGTCTTCACATCTATCTGCCAGATTTTATAGTCCAGATGGGCAGCTATCGCAAGCATAATTCGAATGGATTTGAGCATTGCCACAAAAGAAAATGTCTCGTCATAGTCTATACCATAATGTTGACAATATCCCTTGGCAACCAGATGGGCTTTATAGGTCTCCACCTTTCCGTCTGCGCCCCTCTTCCTCTTGAAGATCCACTTACACCCTATGGGTTTTACTCTTTCGGGTGGGTCAACCAATGTCCACACATCGTTGACCTTCATGGACTCTATTTTGGATTTCATGGCTTCTAGCCATTTCTCAGAGTCAGGTCTCTGCATTGCATCCATGTAGGTGATCGGATCCTCATCGTTTTCATCAAGTTTGACAGGATCGCCGTCCCGAATCAAGAAACCATAGTATCTGTCTGGTTGACGTGGTATTCTACCAGACCGCCTTAAGGGTGCTTGAATAATGGGCTCCAGATCTGATCTAACCAAATCCGATTTAGGTTCAGCTACTTGTGTCGATTTTTTCACCTGCCGAACTTCCTCAAGTTCGATCTTAGAGGCAACAGTCCCTTCACCAAGGAACTCCTTTTTTAAAAAGATTGCCTTAAGGCTAACAAACACCTTTTGCTCATCAGCTAGGTAGAAATAATATCCTTTGGTCTCTTTTGGGTACCCTATGAAATAACACTTGTCAGACCTAGGTCCAAGCTTATCCGTAATTAAATGTTTAACATAAGCCAGACACCCCCAAACCCTAAGGTACGAGAGTACTGGCTTACGTCTTATCCATATCTCATATGGCATTTTGGTTACAGACTTACTCGGAACCCTATTTAGAAGGTAACAAGCCGATTCGAGTGCATATCCCTAGAGAAAGATTGGCAGACCAGCAAACTCCATCATGGATTGAACCATGTCCAATAAGGTCTGATTCCTCCTTTTAGACACACCATTATGCTATGGTGTTCCAAGAGGTGTCCACTGAGAGAGAATCTCATTCTCCCCAAGATATGTCAGAAACTCATTGGAAAGGTATTCACCTCCTCAATCAGATCGAAGAGTTTTAATACACTTCCCAATTTATTTTTCTACCTCATTTCAAAATAGTTTGAACATTTCAAACGACTCTGACTTATGCTTCATTATGTAGACATACCCATACCTCGATAGGTCATCTGTGATGGTTTTGAAGTAAAAATATCCACCTCTTGCACTTGAGCTCATGGGTCCACATACATCAGAATGTACCAGACCCAAGAGTTCACTGGCTCGCTCACCTTTTTCAGTAAAAGGTGACTTGGTCATCTTCCCAAGAAGATAGGACTCACAGGTTGGAAGTGATTCACAATCACGTACTTCAAAAATTTCTTCTTGAGCCAACCTGTTTATCTTGTTCTTATTGATATGACCTAACCTACAGTGCCAAAGGTAGACTTCTGACACATTATCTATTCTAGGGCATTTACCGGAGGTTTGAACCACATTAACAGACTATGATAGTAAGTAAATTCTATTATTTAGTTGTCCAACAAATATTGTAACACCATTCAAAATGATATTGCAAATATTTTCTTTTATTAAAAATTCATAACCGTACATGATCAAAAGAACTACAGAAATAATATTTAATAAAAAGCTTGGATAATAGTGACATTCACTCAGAATTACATTACGAGAATTGATTACAAGGTTCATGATTCCTAAAGCTAGAACTGGAACTTTGCTTCCATCTCCAACGTTCAGGAACCTCTCACCTTCATCAAATCTCCTACTGACCTGCAAACCCTGCATCGAATTGCAAATATGATAAGGGCTTCTGGTATCCAATACCCAGGCAGTAGTATCACAAATAGAAAAGTTGCAAGGTGTTATCATATAATTACCTTGCTTCTTCTTCGGCCTGTTCGAGTCCAGGGAGGCAATGTATAGAGGACAATTCCTCTTCCAGTGCCCCTGCTTCTTGCAAAAGAAGCACTCCGCCTGGCTCTGGTCGAGCTTGCACTTTGTTGGTCTGACTCTGTGCAGATGTCCCAGCATGCAACTGCACCTTCTTATTCTTCTTCTTCTTGTTCTTCTTCCCTTTCTTAAAGGGTCGACGATCAGAAGAAGACCCTCCCACAACATTCACTGACTCCTTTTGGAGCTGGTGGTCCTTCTCAAAGTTCTGCAGTAACCCCAACAAGCCGTGGTAGTTCACTGCAGGCTTTTTCATCCGAAAATAAGTAAGGAAGGGGAAGAAGGATTTGGGCAAAGAATTAAGGATCGCATCCTTACCGAGCTGCTCATGCAAGAAAAAGCCCAGTTTACTTAGGCGCTCAATCATTTCAATCATGTACAGTATATGATTGATAACTGAGGCCCCATCCCTCATCCTAGCATTGAAAATGGCACAACTAGTTTTGTGCCTTTCAACATCGTCAGGCGTGCCAAAGGAGTCGTTCAATATTTGAAGCATCTCCTGCGGCTGGGTGTTCTCGAACCTGCGGCTGAACTCATCATTCATTACCACCAGCATTATGCACCGAATGGTGGTGCGATCGTTGAGCCACTTCTGGTAAGTGTCTTGGACCATCCCTCTAGCGTTCGGGGCTGGCTCCTCGAGTGCCGGATCCATTACTACATAAAGGATCCGCTCATGCTCAAGGATGATTTTTAATTTTTGATACCAGCTATCGAAATTAGGTCCCATGAGTTTGTCATTATCTAATAATGACCGAAGCGACAGGGTAGTGGCCATAGCTGCATAAAGGAAAACCAGACCTCTATTAGTATATAAATTATTAATACTAAAGACTTGGACTTTAGTCTAAAGTTTCTTCCAATATTTTTATGAACTGGTAGCCTCAACCTCCAATTCGAAGAATTATTTTAATTCTTTAGTGGGTACTAGAATCCACACAGATCACACACGAGCCCAACTTTAGTTGGTCAACCCATGTGCAACTATGGGTAGGTTCATAACCAGTTGTTTCTCTAAACAACTTCTTGTAATAAATTTTGCCCCAGAACCTAATCAGTAGGCTTTGGCCTCTACTGAAAAGATCTGGTTAGGTCCAACCATTAACATGACTTGATTTGGTGAATCGGATCAATAAATGATTAGGTCCGACTTTGACCGATCAACCTGACCACCATCAGAAAGACTCAACCAAATTATCATACTATGAATGATAATTCCATTAGTCAATAAGCACCAGGCCTTTGGGCCTCTAGTGATTATTAAACTAATGGACTCATTATCACTCACTTAATGGGAGGCTATGACTTAGTTATCACTATAACTTAATCATTTTAGGGATCTAATAATTTTTGAGAATTTTATTAAAGGATAGAAGAGAAGAAATTAACCAGCCAATTTTAATTCTCCCACTGACTTCATCAAGTCAGATTAAGAAGGATTTAATTAAAGCCGGCATTAGGAGCACCTAAATCAGTCACACTGATTTACCTAATGACATGGGTGAGAACCTAATCACCAAGTGATCTAATCAAAACCTAACTCACCAAGTTGGCCAGGTAAGTGAGATCAGTGGTGGAGATATGCCATTAACTCGTCAGAGATCGAATCAATGCGAGTAGCTCCCACTTAAGAACCATTGGTCAAACTGTCAAACTTACCTTAGACACCAATGATTCATTAGTTTTAATTTGATCAACTTAGTAAATAGGGTTCCACCACGTAGCCATGAATTAAGTCCATCTTGGTCTAGTTAAAGACATGGACCCATTCAACTACAACTATTGAAGTTGAGTCTAGAGTGTCCTTGACCTAATCTAATTCAACTTTTGATTAGATTTGACGAATTACTCTAATTTAGTCTATTTCTTTAAGCTAACCTTAGGTATAACCCAATTTTGGACCTAATCTATCTAACCCATTGACCCATAAGTTTATGCAATTGTCTTAGGTCTTAATTCACAATTCTAGACCAACTTGACAACACTTAATTCTTTTAATTAAGTATTTGGGCTGATGGGTCAGGATTTGACATTTTGAAAGTAATTTTCAAATTTGAAAGATTTTATTTTCTGTTCACCAAAATTGTTGACTCATTTTACAAACAGATCAGCATATTTCATAAACAGCAATCCTATTACTAATTACATGACAGAAAATAACTCAATCAAAATAAATCATGAATATTCTTTTAGATCTATTCTAACACATTCATGATAAATTTTATAATTAAGTCTTTTCGCTACTTCATCTGCATGGGATATAATTGCAGCGCACCCCTATCGCCATAGGAGAACCCCATCGAATGGGAGGAGAGGGCCTTTAAACCCTACTTTTCTCCTATGACCGGATGACCATGGCAACCAACCCAATTAGATTACTTGCTACTTGGATCAAGTATATCTAAATATACCAATTTCAAAATTTAAATTTCAAATTTCAAATTTCAAATTTTAAATTTTAAATTTAATTTCAAATTTCAAATTTAAATAAATTTTAAATTTCAAATTTTAATTTTCAAATTTTGAATTTTAAATTTTGAATTTTAAATTTGAAATTTCAACCAAATTTTAAATTTTAAATTTCAAATTTTTGAATTTTGAATTTTGAATTTTAAAATTCAAATTTTAAAATTCAAATTTTAAATTTTGAATTTCAAATTTTTAAATTTTGAATTTTGAACAACTTTCAAAATTCAAATTTTAAATTTTAAATTTTAGATTACAACTTAATCTATGCATATAAATATATATATATCATATTTTAGAACCTGGCTCTAATACCATTTGAAGTGAAATTTGAGTATAAGGGTAAAATGGTAATTTTAAAACTTTTCAAAATCACTATTTTACAGTGAAAATTATTAATTAATCTAATTAATTAACATATATTTACCCTATACTAGGATCTAAATATGATATTTAGCATGCATGCATTTAAATTTGAAATTCAAATTTCTACAGTAAATAATTTACTGTTATGTGTTCAAAACATATTACCTTTGTGCGGGTAGTTGATCGCCATAATTTGATCACCATCGGGAGGGTCTGATCATCGTAATATAGCCACACAGTATGTCTGACCTCTACGGATCATCCACATGAAGCTCCCGATCTGATCAGCTCTTCACAAATGCTAGTTCATAACTACACCTTTTTGATGGCCGATGTTGATCGAACTCTTTCGATCGATGTTTGTCGACTCATCAGATACTCTGGATCATCATTAAAGATGATAGAGAGGTTGATGATGCTCTCTCTAAAGTTTGGTGGGCTCACGACACTCATAGCTAACGTTCTCACTTCCCGAACCCTAAGCCAAAACCCTAGGGTACACAAGAAAAGCTTGCGCCCACTTCTCTCTCCTTTTCTCTTCTTTTCTTTTCTTTTCTCATGCAAGAAATCTCTCTCATGCCACTTTTTTTTCTCTGATGCTCTGTGCGCACGCCCTCTCTTATCTCCTTTTTAAAACGATGCAAGATCGCGTCTTTGCAGCATTTTTATCGCATGAGAGGATAAAGATAAGTGGTTACTCATTTGAATTCAAATCGAATTTGAATTCAAATGCCAACCAACTCATTCCTATCCACTCTATGCATGAGAAAAGAGGAGGCATGGCTTCTCTTGTGTGTGGAGAATTTACACGAGAAACTCTTTCTCGTGTAAAACAAATGGCGCAAGGATAAGGCTAGGTGGCGCATGGATTGGTTGCTCATTTAAATTCAAACTTTCTTTTGAATTTGAATGGCCAACCAACCATCTTTATCCACCCATATGGTGCACAAATGTGGGGCATGGGAAGCCCTTTGCGTGGGAGAAAATTCATGAGAAGTTGCTTCTTGTGAATTCAAATGGGCGTAGAGATGTGAGTTGGCGCAGGGAGTTGAATTCAAAAGGTGGTTTGATCATAATTGAATCAACCTAATCAAAATAGGTTAAGCACAATTAGACTAAATTAAATCCAATTTAATTAGGCTTAATTAAGCTCAATAAAATTTTAATCAAATCAGGAATTGACTAAGCCCAACCCCTGATCAAATCAGGGACCAAACCGCTTCGATGATTAAGTCAACACTTAACCTAATCGGGTCACACCCAACTGAATCTAATTCAATTGGACTTGATCCAAAAATAATTACTCAATCAAATTGAGTTAATTAGTGATCAAATCACTAATTATACCTCTCATAAATATTGAGTCCAAATCTGATGGGCAATCGGGTATCAAAGTCCATCGATATGAAACCTTGATCGAAGAGTCCCAAACCAATGGGACTCTTGACCCCGGTACCCAAAATGTGTGGGACTCGTGATCACAGAATCTTGATTCCCGATCACAGAGTCCCAGACACATAGGACTCATATTCCATGAGCATTAGGACTCTTCATCAGCCATCAGATCAGATAGGAACATCTAATGTGTGTGACCCTGCAGGTTCGAACCTAAGCTGGTAGCACAGGAACCAATTTCTGTACTAATCGAAGTGGCCATCTAGCAATGGTATCCGATGTTCGGATAGGTCGAATAGTCACAATTACAACATTCAAAACCTACATGAATATGGTTACTGTATAATTCATCCCTTTTGACCCCTGTGTTTAGGACGACTCAGGGTTAAACTATCAACCCTGATCAGATCATCTGAATCGTGCTCAATTCAAACAGTCCTGTGACTCCTCACTAGGACTACCCTGGCCAAGATTTTAATAAATTGAAACACGACTGTACACAGCTCCTGAACTAGAGTGGTCAATCCCATCTTGACACACGCACCAACAAGTCAAGTACTTGACTACACCCAGCAGCCTTCCGTCACTGAATTAGAAATTTAGGTAGTCCAATACCTAAGTACAGTGAGTTGCTTACAAGTCACTGTGATGGTCTCAGGTCAGAGGGACAGTTATACCCATATCCCATCGGAGCAATTCTTGACAGCAGAAATAGCTCCAGAGTCGGTCACGTTCAGTGCAGATGTACCCTTACATCTCACCTGTATGCCATACCAATGTCTCCACACTCCTTGGTTAAGAGGACAACCAACCCATATGGCACACAACGACCTATGCTTGATAAATATTATTGTCCTTGGTAGCAACATATCATTTGATCGTGAACAGGTTTAAGGACTAATCAACAAATCCTCTCTTGTCGAGTCTAAATAGTCCTAAGGACTTCACCATAACACAAGAGTTCATTAGAAGATGAAATAATTTGTGATGAAAAATATTAAAATAATTTTTATTTATTTATAATTTATATACTAATACAAAAAGGAGTACAACCGTCAACAGGCTGATGATTGGCTTTGAGATACTATTCCCAACATATAGAAGTAGTATCCTATACTCTTCTTGGGATAAGCTATAAACTTGTATTTTTCTGATCTAGCATCCAGCTTATGTCCATCAATATTTTTCATATAAGCTGGACAACCTCAAATCTTAAGATGCTTAAGATTGGGTCTTTTTTTTTCCATATTTCATAAGGAGTGCTAGAAATAGATTTTGAAGGTACTTTATTTAAGATATATGCTGCGGCCTCGAGGGCGTATCCCTAAAAGAATATCGAAAGATCCATGAAATATATCATGGACCGCATCATATCTAATAAGGTGCGATTCCTTCTTTCCATAATTTCATTTAATTATGAAGTATAAGGAGGTGTCTATTGAGAGAGTATTTTTTTTTTATTTCAAATAATCGAAGAACTCATTGGATAAGTACTCTCCTCCTCGATCCAATTGAAGAGTTTTAATACTTTTACTAATTTATTTTTTGACCATTCTTTAATACTCTTTAAATTTGTCAAAGGCTTCGGATTTGTATTTCACCAAATACACATATCTAAATCTTGACCTATCATCAGTAAATGTGTTAAAGTATGAGTATCCACCTCTGACTTGAGTCGACATTGGACCACATACATTAGTATATACAAGATCCAAAATGTCACTCATCTTTTCTCCATATCTAGTAAATGGAGTCTTAGTCAATTTTTTTATGAGACAAGATTCACAAGTTTTATATAATTCATAATCATAAGGATCAAAATAATTATCTTTGGATAACTTGTTAATCCTTGACTTATTGATATGGCCAAGTCAGCAGTGCCAGAGGTATGTGACATTCACATCCTCTCTCTTTCTTTTCTTCATATTATCAACATGAAGCACATTAACATTAAGTAAAAGAAATAAAAGATCATTATCAATAAAAGAACTTCCATAATATTCATTAGAAAAGTAAATAGAACAACCATTATTGTTTGTAATTATTTCAAAACTTTGTTCCAATAATAGTAGTATAGAAATAATATTTCTAACAATATCAGGGATATAATAACAGATCTTTAGTTTCAAAACTTTATCCCAAGACAACTTCAAAATCCTGATTCCTAGGATTTTGGCCTGAATGAACTCTCCACTAGCATCGAACAGCTCGAAGTCACCTTTATTTAGATTCCTTACTTCCTGTAGATCCTGCAATAATTTACAAAGGTGTAAACCACAAGCGGTATCCAATACCCAAGAATCTGATATTGAAGTACTTAATGATAAATTAGTTTATATTATATATAAATTTTTAGCAATATTTACTGATTTCACGATTGCAAGGTACTCCTTGCAATTCCTCTTCCAGTGGCCCTCCTTGCCACATTGATAGCAAGTATATTGGGCAGAGACCTTCTTCACCTTCTTCTTGGAGATGCTACCTTAAGGTTCATCTTTTTCTTAGAACTCTTTTTTGCCTTTTTCTTGCTGATCTTATCAATATGAAGGACCTGAGCCTTTTCATCCTTGAAATGGCTCTTTGCTATTTTCAACATATTCAGTAGTTCAGACAGGCTAATGCTTAGTTTGTTCATATGATAATTAATAACAAACTGAGAAAAGAAGATAAGAAGAGACCGCAAGATCAAATCTTGGCTCAGTTTACCATCCATGGCAAAACCCAATTATCTGAGATGAGTGATCAAATCAATCATTTTAAGGACATATGTTTGCATGGAGGTGCCTTCAGTTATGTGGGCATGGAATAACTATTTTGATATCTCATATCGAGCAGTTCGACTTTGTTCTCTATATAACTCCTTAAGATTAAGAAGAATAGAAGGAACGTCCATTTCTCATGCTACCTCTGAAGCTCATTGTTCATAGAAGCAAGCATGATGCATTTGACAGTCACACTGTCATCTTTCCACATCTTATATGTGACCCTTTCCTCCTCAGAAGTATCTTCTCCAAGAGAATCTGGAGCAGGTGTATCCAGAATGTAAGAGACATTTTTTTGAGTGAGAATAATTTTGAAGTTTCTTAACCAGTCGACATAGTTGGGTCCAGTCAACTTGCTTGCATCTAGGATGCCTCTAAGTGAAAGTGAGGATGCCATGTGTGTAGTTAATCTACAACAAAAGAACATAAAATAAGCAGACAACTCATGATGACATGCACAACTAGACCTAAATTTTTATCTAATTGTGTCTCTCACTATTTTATCAAACTTCATATCCCTCAAATATAAAAATCGAGAAAAACATAATAATATTACTTAGTGGGGTTGAGAGCCCTATTCCTCACAAACACCTTGTGGATAGTACAACAAGCATTCATAATTTCAAGAGTAGGTATCTCTTTACCAATTATACCTTTACAACTCCCCACATCATTTACTCTGGCCTCTAGATCATATATAGTCTTGTGGATAGTATAACAAATTATAGTATTCTAGTTATGTTGATCCTTCAATCCATATGGTTATACTTAAACAATGCTATCCTTGTGGATAGCACAACAAAGCAATACTATTCAAATTTGCCATAAGCATCAATATGCACTTAATCAATATTATGTCAATTTTTATAGTAAGCCTTGTGGATGGCACAGCAAGCTCACTAAGATCTTGACATATTCTATTGATCAAGTTTGAAGGAAGGTCCTTGTAATATCTACATCACTTAATCAATCTTAGTCTGAAATTCAACAAGATCAAATTGGCTAAGTAAGTAGGTTGGAGGCTCCCTGTAGCTTTTGTGAGTACCAATAAAGTTGGCTAGGCCAGCATACGGATCTAATTATAAAACCATCATTTATACTTTCCTCGACACCAATTGATCTTGAGAATTTCACTTTTGATTACAAAATAAATCCCAAAATTACAACTTAATATAATTAAACGAAGGACTTTAAACTGGTCTCGACATATCCTAACTATAAGCTCATAAAATGTACACTACAAATTATGCAAATTTGCATGCTTCAACTATTTGTAATAGCAATCATATTATCATGCCAAAAATTATATAAGGATGCAATCAAAGTCATAACATATGACTAACAAATTCATATGATATAACAAACCCTAATCTAATTACGCATGTATAACACCCTTCTTTTCTATACATCAATTTAAGCATCATGATACCATGATAATAAAAATTACAAATTATCATAAATTTATAATCTAATAATTAAAATTTAGAATCATGGTTTACTAAAAGTCAGAAATAAGTTTTTGAGTTTGAAGAATCGATGCTAAAAATAATGCTACATTATTGGTAGGATATGAACAAGAATGATTCTATACTACCAATTGTACTTGTTTGATCAAATCAGACAAGGATGGCTCTGATACTACTATTGAGTTTTGGCCACGTAGTAAAAAATAATTTTTAAAAATTTTAAAATTATACAAATCAGTAGTTCTATCATATAAAACTATCGAGCCAAAATCCAAACCCTAGAATCACCTTGCCGATATTGATTAAAACAAAAACAAGCATGCATAGGGATAGAATTTTATACTTTTACAAAAATAAAAAAGTAGCATGTTGGTGTTCTCCATGAGACTGTAAGATAGAAGTCTTCCAATGGTTATCCACATAAAAGTTGGCCAAGGTTCTTCCCAGCTGGTGCGCTGCCGCAACCTTGTTTTCTTAAGAATACTATCGACTTCGAACTTGCATCACGATCGTGCCAAAGTCCAGTTGCTTTCAATCCTACCACTAGAATGATATCAAGAAGATACTCTTCAGATGTCATACAATCTAGGATTTGATTTTTGGCTCCAACACATAGAAAAATCAAATCCTAGGGCACTCAAGCAACACTTGCTAAAAATCTCATCACCCTTCTTGCAATTTTTGCCCCTCAAATTTTTTCTTTTTTTTCTCAAAATTTTTCTAATTTTTTTTTATGTTTACCATGTCCCTTCTCTTTAATTTTAGCCAAAAATATCAATAGAAAACTGATAAACACTTAATTTAAGTCATTTAAAGCAGAAAATTATATTTAATTTATTTTATTTATTAAGAATTTGATGCTTCTTTTTATATTTTCTAGAAAAGGTGATCACCAATACAAAGAGTTTGATTTGCAGATCAAAAAGACTCAAGTTTGAAAAAAATTAGACTTAAAATAAAATTAAAATAAAAGAAGGATGCATACGGTATTATAGAAAATGAAGATAATATGCAAGGAACTCAAAAAAGATATAGGCATCATCTTAAAGAAATAAAAGTTTTTTTTTGTAATTTTCTAATAAAAAAAAGGGGCATAAGTGGTTTCCTAATAGCTAACGGGTCCGTGAAAGAAGATTGCAGGTGCATGGCATTGCGGGCGCGCGGCATGGCAGGTTTGCAGGGAGTTTGTGCTGGCAGACATAGTGGCGAATAGATGGACGCTCATGATAGAAGATGGATCTAAAAATTAAAGAAAAAAAATATAATACTTGAAAATATTTCAAGAGGAAGAATTTGTATTTTCTTTATCTGCTTGTGATCTTTCCATCTCATCCATCCATCTTTTAGTCCTTAGTATTTTCTTTAGTCCCACATCTGAAAACTATGTAAAACTCCTCCCTCCTAACACCTATAAAAAGGCTCTTGTACTCCCATTTGAGGAGGGCAGAAATTTTTCTAGAGCCTTGCATAGAGGAAGAGAAAGGGACTACTCCATGAGCAGCTAGGCTAGCAGTTTCAAGAGTGGAGAAGAAATTTTGTAACGACACAGAGTGGGTTTATTGTTTTAAATTTTTTTGTATTTCTTTATATGCAATAAAGATTATATTTTTTATTTAAATCATCATGAGTTCTTTATTTGCTCTCTTTCATATGCTTTTATTTATGCTTTTCTGCTAGATTAATATTAGGAACAACTTTTACTTTCCGAAGATGCACCGTGATCTACAAGTACGAGGCGTGCCGAGGAAAGAAGAGTTGTTTACCTAGTATTTTCCAGAGATGTACCATGATCTACGAGTATGGAGTGTGCTGAGGAAAGATAGATATTTTTTCTAAGATTAATCACATCTATTTAATTTAAAAAAAAAGAGATACAACTCTACTAGTACAAAATTAATTCGAAACTTCCGAGCTCTTTATTTTCTAATTACATCAATTTTTTAGATAATTTATTTTATAAATCAAAATAAAGCTTCTTTCTTTTATTTTGCAATCTCAACTTAGCCCAAGGTCCCTGAGGATACGATCTCGACTCATCTACCTATGTAGTGAGTAGAGTTATTTTTGGTGCTATCAATGACTACGCATCAAATTTTGGCACCGTTGTCGGAGATCTTGGCATGGTTGAATTAAAAAAAAAATCACTAACATTTCATAACACTTAACTAAAATAGCGTAATCTCAAATATAAAAATTTCTAACTTGATTGGACACCTTGTTTCTTTGCATTGCATCTCCATAATTAACTTTAAGGGCACAACCCAGTAACTAAGATAAGGTGGGGATTTGATCACCCTTCCTTGGCCCACAAATCACTCCCTTGCATTTGCATAACCTAGACATTAATCTAAAATTAATTAGACATTGACCCCTAAGGATTTCGAGCTCATTAGGATAAGTGACCCTGAGAGTTGAACCAGGTTAGACTTGGTCAGCTAGCTAGTGTCTAGGCAAGTGGTTTGCGGGACTACTGAGCCCAAAGGAAGGTGGTTTTTAATTGATTCCGTTTGCTAACCTGGCCAATTTAATTGGTGTCTAAGGAAAGCAACGGGGGGACTCCCATCGACCTTACACTTATCTGGCCAGTTGGTTGGTCAAGCTCCGACTTGGAGGGCTTGAAGGCTAACTACAGTTATAAGCTATCCAGAACTAGGGTAACTTTAGGATAAAGAGTCCACTGCGTGCTAACTTGATTGTAATTAAAATCTAACCACAATTAATTCTTCTATTAGTTTTAGGACTTCTTAGGATCTCTTCTTTAGAACTCTTTTCTCTTTTCTCCTCTCCACTTAATAAAAAAAAAATAATAATCCTTAACAGACTAGGATAGTCCTACATAGACCTTTTAGTTGCATGTTAGGTCGACGATCACTAAAACCCAACTTGCAACCATTAGACGAAGAATTAGAAAAGACTCTTAGGACTATCCAAGTTAGAAACATGGCTGCACCTGGTGAGACTAATCCTCCACACTCATTGAGAGAATATTTTACTCCATCCTTATATACCTACTCTCCATGCATTCAAGCACCTCCAGTAGAAGCTACCCAATATGAGATTAAGTCTAGCATTATTCAAATATTGCCATCATTCTATGGACTTAGTAATGAGGACCCATACAAATACTTGGATGAATTTCTTGAAATTTATGCCACAGTAAAAATTCAAAACTTCTCCGATGATGCCCTTAGGTTGAAACTGTTCCCTTTCTCACTTAAGGACAAAACCAAGCATTGGTTAAACTCCTTAGACTCTATAACCATTTCAACTTGGGATTATCTTCATAGAGAATTTCTCAAGAAATACTTTTCAATTGGAAAAATAAATCAAATTAAAAAAGCTATCACTAGTTTTTTCCAATTGGAGGGTGGACTTTTTCATGAGACATGAGAAAGGTTAAGGGACCTCATTCGTAAATGTCCACACCATGCTGTCCCTAAATGGCAACTTTGTCAATATTTTTATGATGGTCTATCGAAGAAACACTGACAAATGGTTGATGCATCATGTGGTGGGACATTCATGCTAAAGAGTGAGGATGAAGCCTGATGGCTCTTTGAAACACTTAGTGAAAATTTTCTACATCATATGTCTGCCACCTCTAGAGAACAACCCATTCTTCAACAAAAAAGAAGTAGAATTTATCAGATTGGAAACATCATAGATATCCACAGTAAGGTAGATGAATGTCCCAAAAATTAGACCGTCTTCTAAATACTGGACAATCCCTGATTTCACCTAACCCAATCTAAGAAGTTTGTGCATTGTGTGCAAGTCCGAACCATTTTGTTAGTGAATGCCCAGCCGCACCTTAATTTCCTGAGTTTGTGCACGAGTAGGTTCAGCAAGCTCAAGTCCAACAAGCTCGTAGACCAGAAAATTATCCATATTCGAACACTTATAACCCCGACTGGAGAAACCATCCAAATTTTTTCTGGAGACCACAACCAGTAGTTGGCCCTGCCGCACCTCGACCTCAATATCAGGACCCAACATATAGGCATGGACTATACCATCAATTTCAAAATGCTCCTCAACCGTCTACTACTGGTCACAACTTAGCTTTTGAGGAAAAAAATTTGAAAGTACTAGAACGATTAGAAGTCAACACTCAGACCCTTAACTCCCACACACAATCCATTGCTAAGCTAGAGATCCAAATAGGTCAACTAGCAACTGCATTCAATAGGAGGGAAGGAGGAAAATTACCTAGCCAACCCGAGAGCAACCCAAGAGGGCAATTTGTGATTGAGAGCTCTAATACCCCAGAAGCTTTTTCTGAATACGCCAAATCAATCATGACTCTGAGAAGTGGAAAGGTCATTGAACACACTAGTAAAACCAATGAGACCGACCCTAAACCTCTAACCGAAGCCAAATCACCCAAGAACAAGGAGGACCTTAAAATAGAGAATGAACCAACTGCATCAAAATCATCTTGCTTGCCTAAAGCCCCATTTTCGGATGCCCTAAAAGCCCCTATTCCTACAGATAAGAAAGGAGGAAGACTCGATGAGATGTTGGAATTATTTAAGCAAGTCTAAATTAATCTTCCCCTTCTAGATGCAGTCAAACAGGTCCCTACTTATGCCAAATATTTGAAGGATTTGTGCACCCAAAAATGTAAATCTAGATCATAAATCCCAAAGAAAGTATGCCTCACTGAACAGGCTAGTTTTGTCTTCCAGCATGCCACTCCTCCAAAGCTTAAGGACCCAGGAGTCCCCATCATTTTCTGTGTTATAGGACATTATCACATTGAAAAAGCTCTTCTGGACTTAGGGGCAAGTGTGAATCTTTTACCTAGTTCGGTATATGAACTTTTTGGATTCAGAGAACTGAAACCCACATCAATCACACTGCAATTAGCTGACAGATCAATTAAGGAACCACGTGGAATGCTTGAGGATGTCTTGGTCAAGGTAGATGAGTTTTACTTTCTAGTTGATTTTTTGATTCTCGATATGGAACTAAGTGGCAATCCAAGATAAATTCCCATTATCTTAGGATGACCCTTCCTAGCTACGATAAATGCATGCATTAATTGTAGGACAGGAGTCATGGATTTATCATTTGGGAATAAGAAACTGAGACTGAATGTGTTTGGTGCTTCCCAAGGACCATCAATGGATAATTGCTTTGAAGTAAATACACTAGAAGACATTATAGAAGATGCAACACCCACAATTATAGCACCAAATCCTTTAGATACTTGCTTGGCTCACTTTGGAGTGTATGACTTTGAGGGATATATGAAAGAAGTTAACACCTTGTTGGATACACCACATGATAAAACCACTACTCCATGGACAATCAAGTATGAGCCATTGCCTACATTAGCCTGTACACCAATAGTCCCATCTTTAGAATCACCACCTATGTTAGAATTAAAATCCCTTCCTGCTATGCTCAAGTATGTATTTCTAGGACCTAATGACACCCTCCCGACAATCATTGCATCAGACTTGACCCCTAATCAGGAAGCACAATTGGTTGGTATTCTGAAGGAACACAAAGAGGCTATCAGTTGGTCCATTGCCAATTTAAAAGGAATTGACCCCTCCATTTGCATGCACGATATTCATTTTGAGGCAAATGCCAAACCCCATCGAGATATGCAGAGGAGATTGAACCCAAACATGCGTGAAGTAGTAAAGAAAGAGGTGGTAAAGTGGTTAGATGTTGGAATCATCTACCCCATATCCGATAGTAAATGGGTCAGTCCCACTCAAGTAGTACCTAAGAAATCAGGTATTACTGTAGTTGAGAACGAAGAAGGTGAACTGCTTCCCACTCGCATATCATCTGGATGGCGAGTATGCATAGATTATAGAAAACTAAATGCTGTTACTAGGAAGGATCATTTTTCATTGCTCTTCATCGACCAAATCTTAGAACGATTAGCAGGATAAAGTTTTTTCTATTTTCTTGATGGTTATTCAGGGTACAATCAAGTACCTGTATTTCTGGATGACAAGAAAAGACTACCTTCACCTGCCCCTATGGCACCTTCGCTTTTCGACGTATGCCATTCGGACTCTGCAATGCATCCGCTACATTTCAATGGTGCATACTGACCATTTTTTCAGATATGGTGGACAAATATCTTAAAGTTTTTATGGATGATTTTTCTGTGTTTGGAACCACCTTTGAGGATTGTCTCCATAATCTTTCCAAAGTTCTTAAATGGTGTATGGAGACAAATCTCATCCTAAGTTGGGAAAAGAGCCATTTCATGGTGTAGAAAGAAATTGTATTAGGACATATTATTTTTGAAAGAGGGATCGAGGTAGATAAAGCCAAAATTGAGGTCATTTCAAAACTACCACCCCCTACTTCGGTCCGACAAATACGATCCTTCTTAGGTCATGCTGAATTTTATAGATGCTTCATCAAAGACTTTAGCAAGATTTCAAGACCCCTGTGAAATCTGTTGGCCATGGATACACCATTTGTCTTTGACGAAGACTGTTTGAAAGCATTCAACATATTACGAATAGCCCTGACAATAGCACCCATAATAAAACCCCCTGACTGATCCATTCCATTTGAGATTATGTGTGATGCCTCTGACTTTGCAATAGGTGCCATCTTAGGCCAAAAAATCAATAAGGAGCCACATGTGATCTATTATGCTAGCAAGACTCTTTTCGATGCCCAATTAAACTACACCACAACAGAAAAAGAGCTACTAGCAGTAGTGTTCACCCTTGAAAAATTTCACTCATATCTGTTAGGGTCTAAGGTTTTAGTTTACTCTGATCATGCGGCTCTGAAAAATCTCCTCTCAAAGAAAGATACTAAACCGCATTTGATCAGATGGATCCTTCTTTTACAAGAATTTGATCTGAAAATCCGAGATAAGAAGGGTTCCAAGAATGTGGTAGCTGATCACATCTCCAGGATCTTAGTTGAACACATGATAGGCATAGATGAGGTCAAAGAGAAATTTTCTGACGAACAACTTTTCGCAATCTCCTCTAGCCGACCTCCATGGTTTGCCCATATTATCAATTACTTGTCAATAGGACAAGTACCTTCTCACTGGATAAAACAAGAAAAGGATCGATTTTTCTCGCAAATTAAACATTATTTCTGGGAGGAACCTGAACTATTCAAATACTGTCCTGACCAAGTTATTCACCGTTGTGTCCCCGAGAGTGAATTCCAAAGCATTCTCACTTTTTTCCATTCTTCGGCATGTGGGGGATATTTTAGTGGAAGAAAAACTGCAGCAAAAGTGTTGTAGAGTGGGTTTTATTGGCTAACGCTTTTCAAGGATGCACATGAATTTGGCCGAAGTTGTCTACAATATCAGCAAGTAGAAAATTTATCTAAGAAGGATATGATGCCGCTGACCCCCATTTTAGTAGTAAAAATCTTCAATGTTTGGGGGATTGATTTCATGGGACCTTTTCCAGCCACAATTGGATTCGAATATGTTCTGGTGGCAGTTGATTACGTGTCAAAATGGGTGAAGGCAATAGCTACACGGACTAATGATAATAAAGTTGTAACTAGTTTTATCCAATGAAACATCATTAGTCGATTTGGCTTCCCAAGGGTGATCATTAGTGATGGGGGGACTCATTTTACGAATAAATATTTTGAAGCACTTATGAAAAAATATAATATTACACACAAAGTGGCCACACCATATCACCCCCAAACTAATGATCAGGTAGAGGTGTCTAATAGGGAGATTAAACATATCCTAGAAAAGACGGTTAGACCCAATAGAAAGGATTGGTCTCTTCGCTTAGATGATGTATTATGGGCTTACCGTACAGCTTTTAAAATCCCTATCGGTATGTCACCCTACCGATTAGTTTATGGCAAAGCTTGCCATCTGTCGGTTGAATTAGAACATCGTGCACTCTGAGCCATACGAATGTTTAATTTTAATATGAAGAATGCAGGTTCTAATCGAAGGTTGCAAATCAATGAACTGGAAGAACTTCGCAATGATGCATACGAGAGTTCACGAATTTATAAGGCTCGAACCAAAGTATTTCATGACAAATATATCTCTAGAAAATCATTTGAGCTAAATCAAAAGGTATGGCTTTTCAATTCCAGGTTATGCCTTTTTCTCGATAAACTTCGATCCCGATGGGATGGACCTTTCATTGTCACAAAAATATTCCCACATGGAGCAATTGAAATTCATAACCCCTGGAATGGCAATACATTTAAGGTAAACGGCCAACGTCTAAAGCCATATGTAGATGAAATTGCACATAAAGAACGAATCGACACCATCTACCTGTGTGATCCACTTTATAATGAATAATAAACTTGATGTCTGCCTGAAGATGTAAAACTTAGCGCTTGTTGGGAGGCAACCCAATCATTTCATTTTTTTTTTTTACTTTACTGTAGCTACAGGAATTTAGAACAAGAGCCTATTAATCAATGAAGCTATCTTCAACTTTCGAAGTAAAATTATCCCAGGTGAACTCTCTCCTTTTATTTTCTTTGCTTTCCTACTCCATTGAGGATAATATAGATTAAGTTGGGGGGGGAAGAAAATTAATCAAATCCTCGAGTATGGTCAGAAATAATTAGTTTTGTGTATCCAAATTTTATTTTGATTAAGAGTCAATTAGGCATCCTAATCAATGAATGATTAACGGTCAAGATAATTTTAAAGATACTGAGGAATAAATTATTAAGAAAACTCAATGAATGGTAGGGTTTAGACTAGACCAAATTTTAGGAGTGATTCTACAACCCTCTTCTTACTGATCTCAATAAAGAATCTGCTTCATGAGAGATTGGGTGGAAAGGTCGAGGTATGCAAAAATTTTCTTTAAAATTTACTTTAAAAAAAATTAAAAAAAAAATATTGGTTTCCTACTGAGTAATCGGGCTCCTTCACCTAAGTAAGCATTGTGGTTTGCGTAAAAAGATGGGCAATGTTAAAAAAAAAATATATATATATATATAGTGGATAATAAGGGGACTAAATTGCAAGAAGATAATAAACCTCTCTCACATTAAGTTAGAGGATTTAAAGTGTAAAGTGGAGAGTTGGTGAAAGAAAAGCTCTTAAAATTTTTTTAGTTAATACTCAGCCACTAATTGGGTCAAATTGATAATCCAATGAAGTATCTCTTTAATGGTTTGACTAGGTATCATCTACTTTTTGGGATGTCTAACCTAACTTTTTATTCAAGATCGAGTCGGTACACAATGCTGATATATCTATTTTACTTGAGGACGAGCAAAATTTAAGTTGGGGAGTGTGATAAACACTTAATTTAAATCATTTAAAGTAAAAAAATTATATTTAATTTATTTTATTTATTAAAAATTTGATGCTTCTTTTTATGTTTTCCAAGAAAGGTGATCGTCGATACAAAGAGTTCAATTCACAGATCAAAAAGACTCAAGTTTGAAAAAAATTAGACTTAAAATAAAATTAAAATAAAAGAAGGATGCATACGGTATTATAAAAAATGAAGATACTATGCAAGAAACCCAAAGAGGATATAGGCATCATTTTAAAGAAACAAAAGTTTTTTTTGTAATTTTCTAATCAAAAAGGAGGGTAAGTGGTTTGCTAATAGCTAACGGGTCCATGAAAGAAGATTGCGGGTGCACGACATTGCGGGCATGCGGCACGACGGGTTCGCGGGGAGTTTGTGCTCGCGGACACAGTGGCAAACAGACGGACGCTCATGATAGCAGATGGATCTAAAAATTAAAGGAAAAAAATATAATACTTGGAAATACTTCAAGAGAAAGAATTTATATTTTTTTATCTGCTTGTGATCTTTCCATCTCATCCATCCATCTTTTAGTCCTTAGTATTTTCTTTAGTCCCACATCTGAAAATCATGTAAAACTCCTCCCTCCTAACACCTATAAAAAGGCTCTTGTACTCCCATTTGAGGAGGACAAAAATTTTTCTAGAGCCTTGCATAGAGGAAGAGAAAGGGACTACTCCATGAGCAGCTAGGCTAGCAGTCTCGGGAGTGGTGAAGAAATTTTGTAACGACACAGAGTGGGTTTATTGTTCTAAACTTTCTTGTATTTCTTTATATACAATAAAGATTATATTTTTTATTTAAATCATCATGAGTTCTTTATTTGCTCTCTTTCATATGCTTTTATTTATGCTTTCCTGTTAGATTAATATTAAGAATAACTTTTACTTTTCGGAGACACACCGTGATCTACAGGTACGGGACGTATCGAAAAAAGAAGAGTTGTTTATCTAGTACTTTTCGAAGATGCACCATGATCTACGGGTACGGAGTGTACCGAGAAAAGATAGATATTTTTTCTAAGATTAATCACATCTATTTAATTAAAAAAAAGAGATACAACTCTACTGGTGCAAAATTAATTCAAAACTCTCAAGCTCTTTATTTTCTAATTATATCAATTTTAAGATAATTTATTTTCTAAATCAAAACAATACTTCTTTTTTTTATTTTGCAATCTCAACTTAGCCCAAGGTCCCTGAGGATACGATCTCGACTCATCCTACCTACATAGTGAGTAGAGTTATTTTTGGTGCTATCAACGACTACACATCAAAAACTATTTGGGGTGTCCCCTATAAATAGGAGAACAAGGGACATCACATGGGATGAAGGAGTGCCAACCTTTGGCACTCCAACTTCCCATGTGCCAAATAAATTCATCAAGTAAATTTTTGGCATTCTAGAAATCTATAATAGAAGGACTCTTTCTTGTCTATGTGTCATAAAAAATTTAATTAATTTTGGTACCAAAACATAGGAGATCTGATTGGCAAATTATGGCAACGCATAAAAATTAAGAGCCTTCTTTAAGAAGGACTCTTCCTTTCCCATGTAAAAAATAAAAGGGATGGCATTAATTTTTGTATGGCTTCTAGTGGGCATAGAGGAGTCCTTCTCCACTTGAAACTGGTTCAAGTTAGATAAGGATCCAATTTAAATTGACCCAATCCCATTGGATTAAAGGCAACTGGTCTATGTTAGCTCAAACAATTTGATCTAAATCAATTTAGGAATTTGGATTAATACAATGTGCTAGCATATCAAATTAACCCATAGAATTTATATTAAACTCTAATTAGATCAGATCAAGACTAAATCTTAAGGTCAAATCTTAAAGTGTGTGACCCATTGGGTTCCAAATCTAACCAGCAGTGGATCAAGACTTTCAACATAATCTTAATCTAATGAGATTAGGTCATCCGAAGAGTCCCAATCAACTTAGACTCTTCCAAATTGACTCCAAAATTAAACTCTTTTAATTCTAATGAATCTACAAATCAAGATTGACATCTAGCAATATGTCATGACTACCCGAAGGATTTAAAATTTTGATAAAAAATTATTAAAATATCCTATAATGGTAAGTTCCCATATAATTCAATCCTTCAGTCAAACAACATTTCAGATGAGCTATGGGAATAAAAATATGTCAAACCCAATCACTTGTCATTATATATCTTGATCAAAAAGTGATGATTCAATTGATGATATATTAGAAATTTTTTTCTAATTATCATTCTGCTTTGGCTAAAGACTTCTAGAATCACCATCCTATGAGATCACATAGGATGTTCACTCCCTTTATTAGGAGTGACTGATCCCTAATTAGTCACTCACAACCTCAATGCACACTTCACCATATCTAGAACACCCCACACAAGGATCAAAGAACCAGGTTAGGTAGTGAACCAAAACATGGATTTATGTACACAAGGTATCATGGTGACCTCAGGTCTAAGGATCACATACACAACTCCTACTAGAGAAATATTAGTTGACATGTAAATAAGACTCCATCTGATATTCTCTCACAGGTTAATTCAGTGAAGTCATTCTTTAATGAGCACCCATATCCTTGTATTAGTGTCACCACACAAGTGGTCGTAAGATCAACCACCTTCATTCTGAGCATACATAGGACATACCAGTCTTACCGGTATTATTGATCTTTGACTCAATGTACCAACGATTAAAAATATTTTAGATTAGAACTATCAAAAAATTTGGTCTCACTGATGTGATCTCATCACGGTCCTAAAATCATTGCCCAAACCTATGGAGTTCATTATAATCTTAAAATAAATAAGATGCAGCATATAATGAAATAAAAATATCTTATTTTATTAATTATAAATGTCAATTACATAAGTCTGAAAGATAAATTACAATAAACACCCTATCGCATCCCATATGCGACTGGCTTGTAGGGCATTATTCTTTCATAATTGATCCTACAGTCGAAGCATAAGAAATAAAACTCATTCTATTTCTCTCTTCAGGTCTCTTAGGTGACATCTTCTTAGAGTGTTGTATGCCATGACCTATGGACAAGTAATCTCTTTTACTTTCCTCTATGTTGAACCTCTTCAACACAAAGTCAATGTACTGAGACTGGGACAAGCCTAGCATCTTTTTTGATCTATCTTATAGATCTTTATACTAAGTATATAGGATGCTTTACCTAAGTCTTTCATGAAAAACTTTTGTGATAGCCATGTCTTGACCGATTGCAACATCAAGATATCATTCCCAATGAGCAATATATTGTCCACATATAAGACCAGAAAGATAACAGCACTCCCACTTATCTTTTTATACACACAAAATTTATCCATATTTTTGATAAAACCAAATGATCTGACTGTCTCATCAAAATGGATATTCCAGCTCTTCGATGTTTGTTTTAATCCATAAATAGATCTATTCAGCTTGTATACCTGATTTACTCTTTCACTAGAGATAAATATCTCTGGCTGAGTCGTATAGACTTTTTTCTAAGGATTCCATTAAGGAAGGTAGTCTTGACATCCATCTCTCAGATCTCATAGCCATGGTATACTGCGATAGCAAGCATTATCTGGATAGACTTGAGCATGGCTACCGGCAAAAAAGTTTCTTCATAATCAACACCTTATTTTTGTCTGAAATCTTTTGCCACCAGCCTGACCTTATAGGTCTCTATCTGGCCATCTACTCCAATCTTCTTTTTGAAGATCCATTTGCAGCCTATGGAGGTCACACCCTCAAGCGCATCAATCAAAGTCCAAACTTGAATGGTATATATGGAGTCCATTTTGAATTTCATGGTATTTAGCTATTTGTTAGAGTCGCTACTCAAGATAGCTTCTGAATTGGTCATGGGATCATTATTCTCAATGATATGGAATATATTGTCATTCTCAATGATAGATCCATTTCTGAGTGGTATATTATGTACTCTACTTGACCTTCAGAGAGGAGGTATGTGTAGTGGCTATGCCTAAACAATGGGCACATCTGGTTGAGAATTAGTTTGTGAATCCTAGATGGGTTGTAGGTTTTGAACTTTTACAAGTTCAACAGACCTCCCACTACCTCCTTCCTGGATAAACTCTTTCTCCAAGAAAATGACATGCCTACCAACAAACACCTTTTGTTGAGTAGGATGGTAAAAGTAGTATCCTATACTCTCCTTAGGATAACCTATAAATCTGTATTTTTTTAATCTAGCATCCAGCTTATGTCCATCAATATTTTTCACATAAGTCAAAAAACCCCAAATCTTAGGATGCTTAAGACTGGGCCTCTTCTCTTTTCATATCTCATATGGAGTGCTAGAAATAGATTTAGAAGATACTTTATTTAAGACATATGCTGCGGCCTCGAGAGCATATCTCCAGAAGGATATCGGAAGATCTGTGAAACACATCATAGACCGTACCATATTTAATAAGGTGTGATTCCTCCTTTCCGCAATTCTATTTAATTATAGAGTATAAGGAGGTGTCCATTGAAAGAGTATTTTATTTTATTTTAAATAATTTAGAAACTCACTAGACAAATATTCTCCTCGATCAGATCGAAGAGTTTTAATACATTTATCAATTTATTTTTCAACCATTCTTTGATACTCTTTAAATTTATCAAAGACTTCAAATTTATATTTTATTAAATATACATGTCTAAATCTAGACCTATCATTAGTAAATGTGATGAAGTAAGAGTATCCACATCTAGCTTGAGTCGATATTGGACCACAAACATCAGTATGTATAAGGTCCAAAATATCACTGGCCCTTTTTTCATATCCAGTAAATGGAGTTTTGGTCATTTTTTCTATGAGATAAAATTCACAAGATCCATATGATTCATAATCATAAGAATCAAAGAATTTATCTTTGTATAACTTATTAATTCTTGACTCATTTATATGACCAAGTCAGCAGTGCCAGAGGTATGTGACATCACATCCTCTCTCTTTCTTTTCTTCATATTATCAATACGAAGTACATTATCATTAAGTAAAAGAAATAAAAGACCATTATCAATAAAAGTACTTCCATAATATTCATTAAAAAATATATAGAACAACCATTATTGTTTATTTTTATTTCAAAACTTTGTTCCAATAACAATGATACAGAAATAATATTTCTAACGACATTAGGAATATAATAACAGATCTTTAATTCTAAAATTTTGCTCGAAGGTAACTTCAAAATCCTAGTTCCCATAGTTTCGGCCTGAATGGAGTCTCCATTAGCACCGAATAGCTCAAAGTCATCTTTATTTAAACTCTTTATTTTCTGCGGACCCTGCAATGATTTGCAAAGATGTGAACCATAGGCGATATCCAATACCCAAGAATCTAAAAATGAAATACTTAATGATAAGTTAGTTTATATCATGTACAAACCTTTAGCAATGTTTGCCGGTTTCACGGTTGCAAGATATTCCTTGCAATTTCTCTTCCAGTGGCCTTCATTGCCACAGTGATAGTAAGTACCTTTGGTGGAGACCTTCTTTATCTTTTTTTGGAGATACCAGCCTTAGGGTTCAGCTTCTTCTTAGAACCCTTCTTGCCTTTCTTCTTATTGATCTTATTGACAAGAAGTATCAGAGCCTTTTTATCTTTCAAATGGCTCTCTACTATTTTCAACATATTTAACAGCTCAGGCAGACTAGTGTTCAGTTTGTTCATATAGTAATTTATGACAAACTAAGAAAAAAAGTTGGAGAGAGATTGCTGGATCAAATTCTGGCTCAGTTCACTATCCATGGCAAAACCCAATTGTCCCAGATGAGTTATGAAATCAATCATCTTCAGGACATGCATTTGCATAGAGGTGCCTTCAGTCATATGGGCACGGGATAACTGCTTAGATATCTCATATCTAGCCGTTCTACTTTGTTTTCCATATAACTCCTTATGATTAAGGAGTATATAGGGAACATCCATGTCCTCATGCTGTCTCTGAAGCTCATTGCTCATCGAAGCAAGCATGATGCATATGACAGTTACACTGTCCTCTTTTCATATCTTGTATGTGGCTCTTTTCTCTTCGAAAGCATCTTCTTCAATCATATCGGGTGCAGGTGTATCTAAAATATAAGAGACTTTCTTCTTAGTGAGAATTATTCTTAAGTTTTTTAATCAGTCGACATAGTTAGGCCCGATCAATTTATTTGTATCTAGTATGTTTTTAAGTGATAGTGAGGATGCCATATTTGTAGTTAATCTATAATAACAACAACACAATATAAGTGGATAACTCATGATGACATGCACAACTAGATTCAGATTTTTGTCTAATTATGTCTTCCACTATTTTATCGAACTTCATAGTCCTCAAATATGAAAATTGAGAAACATACTAATATTTTTTAGTAAGATTGAGATCCCTATTCCTCACAAACACATTATGGATAGCACAATAATCTTTTCATGAGTTCAAGAGTAGGTAACTCTTTACCAATTGTACTTATACAATTCTCAATATTTTTTTGTCTTGCCTCTAGATCACATATAATCTTGTAGATAGCACAATAAACTATAATGTTCTAGTTAAATTAACCCTTCAATCCCATATGGTTATACTTAAAACAATGCTGTTCTTATGGATAGCACAACAAAATAATACTATTCAAATATGCCATAAGCATCAATATGCACTTAGTCAACATCATATCAATTTCTATAGTAAGCCTTGTGGATAGCACAACAAGCTCACTAAGATCTTGACATACTCTATTGACCAAGTTTAAAGGAAGGTCCTCATAATGTCTACACACTAATCAATTTAAGTCTGAAATTTAATAAGACCAAATTGACCAGGTCAGTAGGTGGGAGGCTCCCCATAGCTTTTCTTAGATACCAACAAAGTTGGCCAGACCAGCATATGGACCTAATTAGAAAACCATCTTTCATACTTTTTTCGACACCAATTGATCTAATAATTTGACATTTGAATTGAAAGTGAATCCCGATATTACAACTTAATATAATTTTTAAGAGGGTCTTTGAACTAGTCTTGGCATATCCTAACTACAACTATATAAAATGTACTAAACATATTATGTAATTTGACAGGCATCTATAAGTCATAATAGCAATCATATAATCATGTCAAAAAAGCATATAAGGGTGCAGAAAAAGACATAACATATGTCAAGCATATCAAAAATAAAGTAAACCTTAATCATATTAGGCATGCATAATGCCCTTAACCATAACTTGATTTAAGCATCAAGCTACCATGATAGTATAAATTTTAAATTATCATAAATTTATAAATTTAATAATTAAAATTTAAGTTCATGGTTCTTATAAAGTCAAAAATAATTTTTAATTTTAAAGATCGATACTAAAAATCAAAACAATATTCTTAGCAATATATAACAAGAATAATTCTACACTACAATTTTGTACTTGTTTGATCGAATCTAACAAGGGTGGCTCTGATACCACTGTTGGGTTTCGGCCATGTAATGAAAAATAATTTTTAAAATTTTAAAACTAAACAAGTCAATAGCCTTAACAATTAAAACTATCGAGTTGAAACCCAAACCCTAGAATCACCTTGCCGATGTCGATCAAAATAAAACAAGCATGCAAAGGGATAGAATTATTACTTTCATCAAAAAGATAATATGGCATATTGGTGATCTCCATGAGACCCCAAAATAGAAGCCCTCCAATGGTGATCCACACAAAAGTTGGCTAAGGTCATTCCTAAATGGTGCACAGCTGCAGCCTTATCTTTTTATGAATATTATCGGCTTCAAACTCGAGGAACGATCATACCAATATTATCGACTTCATTCTAAGAAGACACTCTTCAGATGTCTTACAACCTAAGATTTGATTTTAGGCTTCAACATATGAAAAAATCAAACCCAAGGGCACACTAGCAACACTTGCTAATTCTCTCACCACCCTTCTTACAACTTTTGCCTCTCAAATTTTTATTGCCTTTTTCTCAAATTTTTTTCAAAATTTTTCTTCTGATTTACACACCACTTATCTCTAGTTTTCATCCAAAAACCCAATACTTGAGTCATATAGGATGCCCTATTTAAATAGGGGACCAAGGGACGTGAGAAGGACCAAGGGGCATCAACCTTTGGCACTCCACTTTCTCATGTGGTGAATAAATTTTTTGTGTATCATTTTTGGTATAGGAGAGCCTTCACATAGAAGGACTCCTCTTCTATGCCTTATAAAAAATTCATAATAAATTGGCATGAATACATAAGTAATCTGGATAAGAACTTAAGGCAATGCTTTAAGATAAGAGCCTTCTTTAAGAAGGACTCTCCATCTTCACACCCTAATTAGGAGGGGGGTGGCAATTTATTTTGACATAGAATCTAGTGGGCACAGAGGAGTCCTTCTCCACTTGAACTGTTTCAAGTTGGATAAGAATCCAATCAAAATTGACCCAAGCCCATTAGGTCAAAGACAACTGGTCTAGGTTAGCTCAAACACTTTGATCTAAATCAATTTAGAAACTTGGGTTAATATAATGTGCTAGTATATCAAATTAATCTTTAAAATTTATATTAAATTTTTGTTAAATTATATCAAGATTAAATCTCAAAGTGTGTGATCCATTGGTTCCAAATCTAACCAGCAGTGGATCCAAACTTTCGACGTAACCCTAATTCGATCAGATTAGGTCACCCAAAAAGTCTCAATCAACTAAGACTCTTTCTAATTGATTCCTGAGTTAAACACTTTTAATTTTAATAAATTTATAAGTCAAGATTAATATCTAGCAATGTATCATGACTATTCAAAAGATTTAAAATTTTGATAAAAAATTATCAAAATATCCTTCAGTGGTAAGTTATCGTGTAATTCAATCTTTCAGTCAAACAATATCCCAGATGAGCTGTGGGTACGAAAATATAACAAATCTAATCACTTATCTATATGTATCTCTATCAAAAAGTGATGATTCAGTTGATGATACATTAGAAACTCTTTTCTAATTATTATCCTGCTTTGACCATAGACTTCCAGAATCACTGATCTATGAGATCACATAGGATATTTGCTCCCCTTATTAGGAGTGACTGATCTCTTATTGATCACTCACAACCTCCATGCATACTTCACCATATCCAAAACACCCCATACAAGGATCAAAGAATCAAGTTAGGTAGTGAACCAAAATATGGATTCATGTACACAAGGTACCATGGCGATCTTAGGTCCAAGGATCACTTACACAACTCTCACTAGAGAATCATCAGTTGACATATAAATAAAACTCCATCTGATGTTCTCTCATAGGTCTATTCAGTGAACTCATTTTCTAATGAGCACCCATATCCTTGTATTAGTATCACCACAAAAATGGTTGTGAGATCAATGACCCTTATTTCTGAGCATATATACGACATGCCAGTCTTATTGGTATCATTCATCCCCAACTCAATGAACTAATGACTAAAAATATTTTAGATCATGGCTATCAAAGATTTAGGTCTCACTGGCATGATCTCATCATGACCCTAAAACCACTGCCCAGACCTATGGAGTTTCTTATAATCTTGAGAACAAAAGGATGCAGTATATAATGAATCAAAAATATCTATTTTATTAATAATATTAATATCAATTACATGAGTCTAGAAGATAAATTACAGAAAATACTATCACATCTCGTATGCGATTGGCTTGTAAGGCATTATTCTTTCACTTCAGCATCACGATGGAAACACTTTTCCTTTGCTGAGCCTTCTTTGAAATGTCTTTCTTTGGCTTGCTCTCTTTCTTCTGCTTCTTAGCGGATTTAGTCTTCTTCTTCCAACTAGATTTTCTCTTAGAAGAAGTTTACTTCACAGTGAGAATAGTGCCTCTTGAACTCTTCAAGGTTCTTTCCGTAGTGACCAACATGTTGACAAATTTGGGTATAGTGCAATCGAGTTTGTTCATATAAAAATTTATAATAAATTAACTATATGAACTCGTAAGAGATTGAAGGATCAAATCCATTTGTAATTTCTTTTGTATATGAAGTTCGAGCTTCCCAAGCATCTCAATGTCCTTAATCACTGTCATACAGTGCTCATGGATTGACAGACCTTCACGCATCTTCAAATTGAAGAGTCTCTTGGATATTTTGAAGTGTGCTGTATGGCTCTGCTCACCATACAACTTTTATAGGTTAGTTATCAAAGCCTTGACAGTGGGCATATGCTCATACTGGCTTTGTAACTCATTTCACATAGAAGCCAGCACATAGCACTTAATCTGACTGTCCTCATATATCCACTTTTTATAAGCAGCTCTTTGCTCAGTAGTAGGACGGTTTGGTAGCACTATGGATTTCTGATCGAGTACATGATTTAATTTTTCAGAATTCAGGATAATCCTAAAGTTTCTTAGATAGTCTTTAGAGTTTGTTCAAGTCAAACGATTGGATTCAAGGATGCGGGCTAAAGGGTTTGAGGCTGACATTGTTTAACTGCAAGAGTAAAGATTCTAGTTAGACTTTCATACTTTAAAATTATATTTGCTTCTACAGACTTTAAGATGCAAATAATGACTTCCACTAATTTTTGGATCTCTCCATTGAAAGAATTATGCCCTACAAGCTAATCGCATATGCGATGCGATTGGGTGTATTTTCTAATTTATCTTCCAAATTCATATAATTGATATTTATTTTAATAAAATAGATATTTTTGATTCATTATATGCTGCATGTTGTTGTTCTTAAGATTATAATGAACTCTATAGGTCTGGGTAATAGTTTTAGGGCCGTGATGAGATCACATCAGTGAGACCTAAATTTTTGATAGCCCTAACCAAAAATATTTCTAGTAGTTAGTACATTGAGTCGGCGATTAATGATATCGGTAAGACTGACATATCCTATGTATGCTCAAAAATGAGGGTGGTTGATCTCACAACCACTTGCGTAGTGATACTAATACAAGGATATGGATGTTCATTAGAGAATGAGTTCACTAAATTGACCTATGAGAGAATATCAGATGGAGTCTTATTTACATGTCAACTGATGATTCTCTAGTAGGAGTTGTGTAAGTGATCTTTAGACCTGAGGTCATCATGGTACCTTGTGTACATGGATCCATATTTTGGTTCACTACCTGGCTTGATTTTTTAATCATTATGTGGGGTATTCTGAATATGGTGAAGTATGTATGGAGGTTGTGAGTGATCAATAAGAGATCAATCACTCCTAATAAGGAGAGCAAACTTCTTATGTGATCTCATAGGATGATGATTCTAAAAGTCTTTGGCCAAAGTAGGATGATAATTAGAAAAGAATTTTTAATGTATCATCAACTGAATCATCACCTTCATATCGAGATACATAAAGATAAGTGATTGAGTTTGACATATTTTTATACCCATAGCTCATCTGGATGTTGTTTGACTGAAGGATTGAGTTACTCAAAAACTTACCACTGAAGGATATTTTGATAATTTTTTATCAAAATTTTAAATCTTTTGGATAGTCATGATATATTGCTAGACATCATTCTTAACTTATGAATTTATCAAAATTAAAAGAATTTAATTTTGAAGTCAATTTGAAAGAGTCCAAATTGATTGGGACTCTTCGAGTGACCTAATCTCATCAGATTAGGATTACGTCGAAAGTCTTGATCCACTGCTTGCTAGATTTAGAATCCAATGGGTCACACAATTTAAAATTTAGCCTTAGTCTGATCTAATTAGAGTTTAATATAAATTTTATGGGTTAATTTGATATGCTAGCACATTGTATTAACTCAAGTTTCTAAATTAGTTTAGATAAAAGTGTTTGAGCTAACCTAGACCAATTGGCTTTGACCTAATGGGATTGGGTCAATTTGGATTGGATCCTTATCCAACTTAAAAGAGTTTCAAGTAGAGAAGGAGTTTTTTATGCCCATAAGAACTCATGGAAAAAATAAATTCCACCCCCTTTATTTTAGAAATGTGAAAGGAAGAGTCCTTCTTAATGAGGACTCTTAATTTTCTACGTGTTACCTTAAATTTCTGACCAGAAATCCTATGCTTTGATGCCAAAATTCATTGAATCTTTTATGGCATATAGAAGACTAAGAGTCCTTCTACTCTAATAACTAGATCACCAAAAAATTTACTCAGTGAATTTATTTGGTGTGTGGGAAGTTGGAGTGCCAAAGGTTGGTGCCCCTTCATCCCATGTGACGTCCACTGGTCCCCTATTTATAGGGGATGTCCCACATGACTTTTGATGGTGATTTTTGATTGAAACTAAGAAGAGAGACATGGTAAATATAAAAAAAAATTGAGGAAAAAAAAAGAATTCTGAGTGTCAAAAGTTGCTACAAGGGTGGTGAGATTTTCATCAAGTGTTGCTTGAGTGCCCTAGAATTTAATTTTTTCATATGTTGGAGTCAAAAATTAAATCCTAGATTGTATGACATTTGAAGAGTGTCTTCTTGATATCATTCTGGTGGTGAGATTAAAAGCAGCTGGGCTTTGGTGCAATCATGATGCAAGTTTGAAGCCAGCAGTATTCTTGAGAAGATAAGGCTGCGGCAGCGCACCAATTGGGAAGGACTTTGGCCAACTTTCGTGTGGATGACCATTGGAGGACTTCTGCCTTGGGATCTTATGAAAAATACCAACTTGCCATATTTTTATATTGGTTAACATAAAATTTTCTATCTCTTTCCATGCTTGAATTTGCTTTGATCGTGATCGACAAAGTGATTCTAGGATTTTGGATTTGGCTCTATAGTTTTATTTGATAAAGCTATTGATTTACTTGTTTTAAATTTTTTAAAATTTATTTTCTATTACATGGTCAAAATTTAATAGTGGTATCAGAGCCACCTTTGTCTGATTCGATCAAACAAGTACTGTAGTTGTGCATAGAATCATTCTTGTGCATATCTTGCTAAAAAATTTTGTATTGATTTATAGCATCAATCCTTTAAACTCAAAAATTATTTTTGACTTTATATATGTCATGATGTTAAATTTTAGTTATTAAATTATTAATTTATAATAATTATGGAATTTGTATTATCATGATTTTATGATGCTCAAATTGATGCTTTGTTAAGGGTGTAAAGCATGCCTAATGTGATTAGAGTTTGCTATTTTTTCTTCGATATGCTTGACATATGTTTTAATATCTATTGCACCCTTATATGATTTTAGCATATCATATGATTGGTATTTAGGATAGTAGAAGCATGTCAAGTTGCATAATTTGTAGTGTACATTTTATGTGGTTGTCATTAGGATGTGTCGAGACCAGTTTAAAGTTTCTCGTCAAATTATATTAAGTTGTAATGTCGGAATTCACTTTTTAATCAAAAGTCAAATTCTTAAGATCAATTGGTGTCAAAAAAAATATGATAGGTGATTTTCTAATTAGATCCGTATGCTAGCCTAGCCAACTTTGTTGGTGTCTAGAAAAGCTACGGAGAGCCTCCCACCTACTTACCTGACCAATTTGGTCTTGTTGATTTTTGAACTTAGATTGATTAGTGATGTAGACATTACAAGAGCCTTCCTTCAAACTTGATCGATAAAGTATGTCAGAATCTTAGTGAGCTTATTATGCTATCCACAAGGCTTACTATAAAAATTGACATGATGTTAATCAAGTGCATATTAATGCTTATGGCATATTTGAATAGTATTGCTTTATTGTGCTATCCACAAGGACAGCGTTGTTTAAGTATGACCATATAGAATTGAAGGGTCAACTTAACTAGAACACTATAGTTTGTTGTACTATCCATAAGACTATATGTGATCTAGAGATAGAATGAAAGATGTTGAGAATTATAAAGGTACAATTGGTAAAGAGTTACCTACTCTTGAACTCATGAATGCTTATTGTGCTATCCACGAGGTGTTTGTGAGGAATAAAAATCTCAATCCCACTAAAAAATATTAAAATATTTCTCAATTTTCATATTTGAGGGCTATAAAGTTCGATAAAATAGTGAGAGATACAATTAGATAAAAGTTTTAGTCTAGTTATGCATGTCATCATGAGTTGTCCACTTATATTATGTTCTTGTTGTTGTATATTAACTTCACTCATGGCATCCTCACTTTCACTTAGAGGTATCTTAGATACAAATAAATTGACTGGACCTAACTATGTCGACTGGTTAAAGAACTTGAGAATTATTCTCACTCAGGAAAAGTCTCCTACATTTTAGATACATCTGCTCCAGATTCTCTTGGGAAAGAAGCTTCCGAAGAGGATAGGACTGCATATAAGATGTGAAAAGATGACAGTGTGACTATCAAATATATCATGCTTGCCTTCATGAGCAACGAGCTCCAAAGGCAGCATGAGGACATAGACGTTCCCTCTATTCTTCTTAATCTAAAGGAGCTATATGGAGAACAAAGTTGAACTACTCGATATAAGATATCGAAGCAGTTGTTCCATGCCCGTATGACTGAAGGTTCTTCTATGCAAATGCATATCCTAAAGATGATTGATTTGATCACTCATTTGAGATAATTGGATCTTATCATGGATGGTGAACTAAGTCAGGATTTCATCCTACAGTCTCTTTCTGACTTTTTTTCTCAGTTTGTCATTAATTATCATATGAACAAACTAAATATTAGCTTGCCAGAACTACTGAATATGTTGAAAACAGCAGAGAGCCATTTTAATGGTGAAAAAGCTCAGGTCTTTCATGTTGATAAGATCATCAAAAAGAAAGCAAAGAAGGGTTCTAAGAAAAAGATGAACCCTAAGGCTAGCATCTCCAAAAAAAAGATGAAAAAGGTCTCCGCCAAAGGTACTTATTATCACTATGGCAAGGAGGGCTACTGGAAGAGAAATTGCAAGGAGTACCTTGCAATCGTGAAATCGACAAGCGTTGCTAAAGATGTATATATGATAGAAAATAATTTATTATTAAGTACTTCATTTTCAGATTTTTGGGTATTGGATACCGCCTGTGGCTCCACCTTTTCAAATCGTTATAGGATTTACAGAAAATAAAGAATCTGAATAAAAGTGACTTCGAGCTATTCGGTGCTAGTGGAGAGTCCATTCAGGTCGAAGTCATAGGAACTAGGGTTTTGAAGTTGCCTTCAGATAGAATTTTAGAACTGAAGACCTATTATTATATTTCAAATATTGTTAGAAACATTATTTTTGTACCGTTGTTATTGGAATAAGATTTTGAAATAATTGCAAAGAATAATAATTATTTTATATATTTTTCTAATGAATATTATGAAAGTACTTTTATTGATAATGGTCTTATGTTTCTTTCACTTAATGATAATGTGCTTTATGTTGATAATATGAAGAAAAGAAAGAGAGAGGATGTGAATGTCACATACCTCTGGCACTGCCGACTTGGCCATATAAATAAGTCAAGAATTAACAAGTTATACAAATATAATTTTTTGATTCTTATAATTATGAATCATATGGAACTTATGAATCTTGTCTCATGAAAAAAATGACCAAGACTCCATTTACTGGACATGGAGATAGGACAAGTGACATTTTGGACCTTGTACATACTGATGTATATGGTCCAATGTCAATTAAAGCCAGAGGTGGGTACTCTTATTTCATCATGTTTACTGATGATAGGTCAAGGTTTGGATATGTGTATTTAATGAAAGACAAATCTGAAGCCTTTGACAAATTTAAAGAGTATCAAAGAATGGTCGAGAAACAAACTAGTAAAAGTATTAAAACTCTCTAATCGGATCGAGAAGGAGAATACATATCCAGTGAGTTTCTCGATTATTTGAAACAAAATAAAATTCTCTCTCAATGGACACCTCCTTATACTCCATAATTAAATAAAATTATGGAAAGGAGGAATCGCACCTTATTAGATATGGTGCAGTCCATGATGTGTTTCACAGATCTTCCGTTATCCTTTTGGAGATACGTCCTCGAGACTGCAGCATATATTTTCAATAAAGTGCCTTCAAAATCTATTTCTAACACTCCATATAAAATATGGAAAGGTAAAAGACCCAATCTTAAGCATCTTAAGATTTGGGGTTGCTCGGCTTATGTGAAAAATATTGATGGACATAAGCTGGATGCTAGATCAGAAAAATACAGTTTTGTAGGTTATCCTAAAGAGAATATAGGATACTACTTCTATAACCCTACTCAACAAAAGATGTTTGTTGATAGGCATGTCATTTTCTTGGAGAAACAGTTTATCCAAGGAGGCAGTGGGAGGACTGATGAACTTGAGAAAGTTCAAAACCTACAATCCATCCGGGATTTACCAAATAGTTCTCACCAAATGTGCCCATTGTTGAGGCACAACCACTACACACACCTCCTCTCCCAAGATCAAGTAGAGTGCGTAGTGTACCACTCAGGTATGGGTTTGTCATTGAGAATGACAACACAACCCACATCATTGAGAATGATGATCCAACGATCTATTCGAAAGCTGTCATGAGTAATGACTCTGACAAGTTGCTAAATGCCATAAAATCTGAAATAGACTCCATGTATGCCAACCAAGTATGAACTTTGGTTGATGTGCCTGAGGGTGTGATCCTAATAGGTTACAAATGGGTCTTCAAAAAGAAGATTAAAGCAGATGACAAGGTAGAGACCTATAAGGCCATGCTTGTGGCAAGAGGTTTCAGATAAAAATAAGGTGTTGATTATGAAGAAACCTTTTCACTGGTAGCCATGCTCAAGTCTATTCGGATAATGCTTACTGTTGCAGCATACCATGACTATGAGATCTGGTAGATGGATGTCAAGACTACCTTCCTCAATGGAAACCTTAAGGAAGAAGTCTATATGACTCAGTCAGAGGGATTTATCTTAAGTGGGAGAGCAAATCAAGTATGAAAGCTGAATAGATCCATATATGGATTGAAATAAGCATCGAGGAGCTAGAACATCCATTTTAATGAGACAGTTAAATCGTTTGGCTTTATCAAAAATATGGATGAATCTTATGTATACAAGAAGACTAGTGAGAGTGCTATTATCTTCTTGATCTTGTATGTGGACGATATACTACTCATTGAAAATGATATTTCGATATTGCAATTGGTCAAAACTTGACTATCATAAAAGTTTTCCATGAAAGACTTGGGTGAGGCATCCTATATACTTGGTATTAAGATCTATAGGGATAGATCAAATAGGATGCTAGGCTTGTCCCAGTCTAAGTACATTGATCTTGTGTTAAAGAGGTTCAACATGGAGGGAAGTAAAAGAGATTACTTGCCCATAGGTCATGGCATACAACTCTCTAAGAAGATGTCTCCTAAGACACCTGAAAGGAGAAATAGAATGAGTTCTATTCCTTATGCTTCGACTGTAGGATCAATGATGTATGTTATGTTATGTACCAGACCTGATGTTGCGTATGACTTAAGCATTGTAAGTAGATTTTAGGCTGATCCCAAGGAGGATTATTAGAAAGCTGTAAAAAATATACTCAAATACTTAAGAAGGACTAGAGATATTTTTTATAATATATGGTGGATCTGATTTAAAACTGAAAAGTTATACCGATTCTAGTTTTCAATCTGATCTAGATGATAGCAAATCGATATCTGAGTATGTGTTCACTCTGTATGGTGGTGCAATAAGTTGAAAAAATTTCAAACAGCAAATTGTTGCAGACTTGGTCACTAAGGCTGAGTATATTATTGCAAGTGAGGTTGCTAAGAAGGCCGTCTGGATGCAAAAATTCATCATAGAGTTGGGTGTAGTTTCAGGGATTGAACAACCAGTACCTCTTTATTGTGACAATACTGGTGTAGTTGCTCAAACCAAAGAACCAAGGTCTCATCAAAAATCCAAGCATATCCTAAGATAGTTTCACCTCATTCGAGAGATTATCGAAAGACGTGATGTGATCATGGAGTGAGTTGACACTAAGAATAATATAGCAGATCCATTCACTAAGGTCTTGTCAATACAGCAGTTTGACTGCCACCTTGATAGCATGGGCATCAAGTATAGAGATGATTGGCTTTAGTGCAGGTGGGAGATTGAAAGAATTATGCCCTATAAGCCAATCGTATTTGAGATGCGATAGAGTATATTTTGTAATTTATCTTCCAAACTCATAAAATTGATATTTATTTTAATAAAATAGATATTTTTGATTCATTATATGCTGCATCTTGTTGTTCTTAAGATTATAATTAACCCTATAGATCCGAATAATGGTTTTAGGGCCGTGATGAGATTATGCCAGTGAGACCTAAATCTTTGATAGTCCTAACCTAAAATATTCTTAGTCATTGGTACATTGAGTTGGAGATCAATAATACTGGTAAGACTAGCATATCCTATGTATGCTCGGAAATGAGGGTGGTTGATCTCACAACCACATGTGTGGTAACACTAATATAAGGATATGGGTGCTTATTAGAGAATGAGTTCACTGAATTGACTTGTGAGAAAATATTAGAGGGAGTCTTATTGACATGTCCCCTGATGATTCTCTAGTGAGAGTTGTGTAAGTGATCCTTAGACTTGAGATCACCATAATACCGTATGTAGATGGATCCATATTTTGGTTCACTATCCAGCTTGGTTCTTTGATCTTTGTGTGGGGTGTTCTAAATATGGTGAAGTATGCATAGAGGTTCTGAGTGATCAATAAGGGATCAGTCACTCCTAATAAGGAGAGCGAACATCCTATGTGATCTCATAGGACGATAATTCTGGAAGTCTTTGGCCAAAACAGGATGATAATTAGAAATTTTTTTTTAACATATCTTCAACTGAATTATCATCTTCAGATCGAGATACATAAAGATAAGTGATTGAATTTGACATATTTTCATATCTGCAACTCATCTGGGATGTTGTTTGACTGAAGGATTGAATTACATGAAAACTTACCACTAAAGGATATTTTGATAATTTTTTATTAAAATTTTAAATCTTTTGGATAGTCATGATACATTGTTAGATATCATTCTTGACTAATGGATTCATTAGAATTAAAAGAGTTTAATTCTGGAGTTAATTTGAAGGAGTCCAAGTTGATTGGGACTCTTCAGGTGACCTAATCTCATCGGATTAGGGTTACATCGAAAGTCTTGATCCACTGCTGGCTAGATTTGGAATCCAATGGGTCACACACATTAAAATTTGGCCTTGGTCTGATCTAATTAGAGTTTAATATAAATTCTATAGGTTAATTTGATATGCTAGCACATTGTATTAACTAAAGTTCCCAAATTGGTTTAGATCAAAGTGTTTGAGCTAACCTAGACCAGTTGGCTTTGACCTAATGGGATTGGATCAATTTAGATTGGATTCTTATCCAACTTGAAAGAGATTCAAGTGGAGAAGAATTCTTCTACACCCATAAGAACCCATGGCAAAAATAAATGCTGCCCCCCTTATTTTAGGCATGTGAAAGGAAGAGTCTTTCTTAATGAGGACTCTTAATTTTCTACGCATTATCTTAAATTCCCGACCAGAAATCTTATGTTTTGATATCAAAATTTATTAATTTTTTTATGAAATTTAGAAAACTAAGAGTCTTACTTCAAAATAGATCACTAAAAGATTCACTTGGTGAATTTATTTGGTGCATAGGAAGTTGGAGCGCCAAAGGTTGGTGCCCCTTCATCCCAAGTGATGTCCCCTGGTCCCCTATTTATAGCAGATGTCCCACATAGCTTCTAATCATGATTTTTGGCTGAAACTAAGAAGAGAGACGTGGTAAACATAAAAAAAATTAAAAAAAAATTGAGGATAAAAAAGAAAGAATTTTGAGTGGCAAAATTTGCTACAAGATGGTGAGATTTTCAGCAAGTGTTGCTTGAGTACCTTAGGTTTTAATTTTTCCATATGTTGGAGTTAAAAATTAAATCCTAGGTTGTATGACATCTAAAAAGTATCTTCTAGGTGTCATTCTAGTGGTGAGATCGAAAGCAACTGGGCTTTGGTGTGATCGTGATGCAAGTTCAAAATCGATAGTATTCTTGAGAAGATAAGGCTATGTCAGCGCACCGGTTGGGAAGGACTTTGACCAACTTTCGTGTGGATCACCATTGGAGGACTTCTATCTTGGAGTCCTGTGGAAAACACCAACATGCCACTTTTTTATATTGGTTAAAGTATAATTTTCTATCTCTTTGCATGCTTGAATTTGCTTTGATCGTGATCGGTAAAGTGATTCTAGGATTTTGGGTTCGGCTCGATAGTTTTATTTGATAAAGCTATTGATTTGCTTGTTTTAAATTTTTTTAAAAATTACTTTTCACTGTATGGCCGAAACCCAACATCCACACTCCAGATGGGAAACAAAAATTTTAATATGATAAAAAGATTCCTAGTGGGTGCTGCGGTCCCACCGATGCCATGTACCTCACCTAACAGTTATTGGTAACATGCACATCGATGCATGGACAACCTTTTATCCAGATGCTTCTCTAATTATGTTGCAGTGACTTGATCTCAAAGTCATGTAGTTCACCTAACAGTTATTGACCATACTCTTTAGTTAAGCCCAACCCACCATTCACAAACAGGTGCAAAGCCGTCATTGGGTCCCTCACCTAACAGTTATTGGGCCCAACCCCATCTTTATCCTGGGGCAACTCTATACTAATAGAGTGGTTGTATATTTTTGATACAACTGAACTACTGTAACCAGTCAAAAATACTAGTAGCACACCTGCACATCTACAACGACGGAAGATCTATGGACTTAATATTTGTGGGCAGATTTAGATTTAGGTCTCATCTAATCAATCATCATATGACTGATCTAATTAGTATAGATTAAACCAAAATACCAAACAACCTTATTGAAGACCCAATCTTCTAAATTGGTCAGGTAAGTAGAGATCAATGGGGGTCCCCCGTTGCTTTTCTTAGACACTAATAAATTGGCCAGGTCAGCTAATGAAATAAATTAAATAATCATCTCTAATTACTTACCTTAGACACCAATTGATCAATTAGTCCAAATAAGTTGGTTCAAGTGAATCATGCTCAAGCCATTGAGTTGAATTAAATCCTGAGGTTAATCGATTCTACATATAGGATTTAGTCAATTTTATCAACAATAATTATATGATTATTTAACTTAATTGATATAATCCTCATCAACACTTAACTTAATTTGATTAATTACTTAATTGAATTAAACCCATAATGTTCAAATCAAAAATCCTAGAAGCAATCTAATTACATGACCTAATTTTTGATTTTCTTATAACCAAAACCCTCATGCATAAACACAAATTTCAAATTTTAAAACTAAATTTTAGATCTAAATTTTTTTTGTATGAAAGATAAATTTTAAGTCATGAAACTGATTTTCAAATTTAACATACAAACATATATCTCATATATGTCTGTAAAATTCAGATCCAAATAAAAATTTAGATCAATACATGATATCAGATATCTTATATACAAATCATGAATCATATAGAAAATAATTTTATAACCTAAATATATAATTATATATCTCATATATAAATCATAAATTAGGTCAAATAAAATTTTAGATTTATGCATGTATCTACATATCACATAATTATGAATTAGAAACCATTCTAGAACAAAATTTAGATCTATACATGCTTTCACATATCAATTATATATTTTATAATCAAATTTAAAATAAATTTTAAATTTAAAATATTCATCTATACATCTCATATATTAAAAAAAAAATAGATTTTGAATTTCTTTTTAAAATATGTATGTCCATTTTATGCATATGAAATCCGTGGCTCTGATATCACTGTTGGAATTTCTATGTCGGGACATGCATGTATATTTTAATTTTTTTTTTCTAAATATGATAGTAAAATAGAAGATTAATTTTTTTTTTAATCTATATCATGCATGCATAAAATATAAACTCCAAGGATTTACTTCATATGCTGAAATTGAACATATGCTAAAATTGAATACGTGTCGAATTACATACTTGTTTCATAATTTCTTTCTTCAAATCTGGATTTGGAAGAGAAGAAGCTCTCTCTTAGCCATATAAATACTCGACCTCTATGGGTATCTACTCAGAATCAGCCTGGAACTACCCTCTTAATATTGATTTTTCTTCTTCAAGAAAAATCAGCCTGCGAATCTGAACGAAGCCTGGATCGCAATCAACTCTTTGATCCTTTTTTTGATCTTTTTCTTTCTTTCTTCTCTTACTTTTTCTTTTTTAGATTATGAAACAACCAGAGACTAGAAACTAGCAATCAAGTAGAACTCTCAAACCCCTTTTGGGCATGAAGATGGAGGACGTCCAAGATGATGGACGTTGGACCTCCAAGGGAGAAGAGAGGGGAGAAGAAAAGAGGGGCGTGGGGCTCTCCTAAGGGGATGTGGGGCTGCTGGTTGAAGTGCCTAGGAACCTTAGGGAAAGCCCCTCTAAATAGGTATGAGGTTTGAATCCTATTCAAAACTAAACAAGCACTTAATACAAGTCCTATTTGCATTAGATTTTCTTATTCTTTTAGTTATTTGACTTTTTTTAGAAAATCAATTAGGTGCCAACTATTGGAGCCCTTGCACCGACAAAAACATACCCCATTTTGCACTCATGGGATGCCCAAAGCTGGTCCCACACACCCACCAATTGATGGGCATGTCCAACTTGATTGCACAACTTGATCAAATCAAGTAGTGCCCAATCAAAACTATCAAGGAAATTAATTAAAGACTTGAAACCTTAATTCATTTGATCTAAAATCTTAGACACCCAACAGTTGGAGCCCAATGAATCTAATTCATTTAAGTTATTAGCAGATAATTTAGTTTAAATTAATCTTATCAAATAAGAAATTAAAATATAAAGAAAAAATTGGGTCCAACCATGTGCTAGCAAGATTGCCCTGAACCCAATAGGATTTTTCTAAACCCAATTGAGACTTCATAAGCCTAACTATTTATTCTAGATCTAATCCCTTTATTGTGTGACCCTATAGGTTTAATTCTATTTGGTAGTGAGATATACAATGATCTCTATCATTGTATCATTGAAACTCTTTTCAATGGATCGAAATAATTTTACTCTAACTCATCAAGAATTGTCGATCCTGAGCAATCCTAATGAGCTCTCACAATCCATCAGTGACACCTAGTAGTATGTAATGGCAACCCAATAGAACCAAAAATGAACCTCAAGGTGTAGTTAATGTGTGATAAAGTTTCTCCATCATGAATTCCAACTAGATGGCAGGTCATGGATAAATCGTCAAACCTCATCATTAGTCATATGATAAATTCGATTAGTTCAAGTATAATTGTGATCTTTATAGAAATTTTTTTCATCAATCATACTGTTGTGGCCACAGACTCTCAGACTTAGCCTCTCAAATCTCATTAGACTACTCCTTTCTATCAAGGTCAATAGATCCCATCTTAATGATCCTACTTCTATAGTGGACCAACTGTCATCAATATTTATTACAAAGACTCATTGAGATCATATTTATATATCAGTCAAACTCCAGTAGCCTCACTATGAGCAATCATACCATCGCAGGTCAAAGAACTATTCACACAATTACGACATCAAGACAATCACTGACGATCGAGTAGAAATTTAAGTTATCTCTCATATGGTCACGCTCGATACTAGTTGTTCTCTAACAACTATCCACACTCATCACTCAGTATCTCTATACTGTAGACCAGAGACTTATCTATCTCAAAAAAAGTGATCTATGTGTTGGTCTATCCAGATCGATCATCATTCTCATGATGATACTATGATCGAGAGTATTTAGAAATTAAATACATATCTCTAATTTTTAATACTTTGAGAATACGTAATGAAATATTAATTTTATGAATGATTCAATGACACATTGTACTTGAATAAAAAATAAACTTATCCTTTTATTGATCAAATTAACATATTAAGTATTAAATTATATCCTAGCTTTAATATAATGTGTTAGCCATATTGGCTTCTAGGATATACATCTAACAAAAAGAATGGTTTCTAGTTAGATATTTATACTTTTTAAATTTTTATTCTAGGAACTTTAAAAATAAACAAAGGCTCTCATTATTTTCTCAAATCTCCCATACCTCTCAGGTGGAGAAAAAGAAATCTATATGCGATCAATTTTTAGTGGGTACTATGGTCCCACTGATCCATATGCACCTCACTTAACAGTTATTGGTGAGCATAAACCAATGAGTGGATAACATCTTGTCCATTGCTTCACTAAGTAAGATGCAGTAGATTTGATCTCTAAGTCCTGTGGCCTCACCTAATAGTTATTAGCATATTTCTTAGTTAAGTCAGACCCATCATTCACTAGTGGGTATAAAATCATCATTGAGACCCTTACCTAATAGTTATTGGGTCCAACCCTATCTGTACCCTGAAGCATCAAATATCAATAGAGTGGTTGTATCATTCCGATGCAACAGAACCACTGTAACCAACTGAAAACTATCAACACCAGGAAGGCACTCGCATCTCTACAATTATAGAAGATTTCTAGACTTAATATTTAGTGAGAAGATTTAGGTTTAGATCTCTTCTAAATCAACAAATATAACATCCGACTGATCAAGTTCAAGTTAGCACATCCATATGTCTGATCTACCTAGTCAATATGGGTGAACATGAGTCAACAAGTAACCTAACATGAAATTGAATCTCCTAAAATGGTCAGATAAGTTAAGATGACTGGGGGTCCCCCCATTACTTTCTTTAGATACCAATGAATTGGTCAAGTCAGACGACAGAATCAATTAAATAACCACCTTCTAGATATTTGTCTTAGACACTAAATTGATCGATTAGAATCGGTCAGGTTAACCTATTAAAACGGATCTAAACCACTGAGTCAAATTTGATCTTGAGTCAATCAATTCATATCAAAATATAAATTGATGTAATCAACTATAATTAAACTCAATTTTGAGCCCCTTTGACCTAATCCTAACCAACTATTGATTAGGTTCAATTAACTGCTCAAAATTAAAAATGGGTTCTAGCCTGATCTAATCAATTGACCCTAATTGTAGTTGGATCACTAGACCTAGTTTGTTCAACCCATATCCATATGCAAGCAATAACATAATTTTTAGATTCTAAAAAAAAAATAGATTATATTTTATTGCATGCATTAGTGGCTTATGATCTTGAAACAGTTTCAGATCTAAACCAAGTGTTATATATCACATATATCAAGTTTTAGATCTAAACTTTAAATATATATCAATATATATTAAATTATAGATTTAAAATAAGAAGTATAAATATCAAATACATATAAAATTAAATCTAAAATAATGATTAAAATATTTTAAAAATAGTTTTCAAAAAATTATTCGTATTAAATTATTATAATCTTTTCAATATAGGAGGTAAATCCTATACCAAGATAATCTTATACCAGTCTGATGTGAACTTTTAATCATTCTAATTTTAAATCTAATATGAATAAAGATATATCATATACATAATTTTTTTTAATCTAAAAGATTAATTTAAATATTTCAAAAATAATTTTCAAAATCGATCAATCTTGTGCTAGGACAATCTTTTCAATATAAGGGATAAATCTTATATCAGGACAACCTTAGACCAGCACAAGATCAATTTTAAATTATTTAAACTTTTAGATCTAAGATATGCATATAATCTAAAAATTAAAATAAAATTAAGATCAGATCTTAATACCTTACGCAGGTTGAAATTCACCACAACAGATGATCTTAGATCTGAAGGTTCCTAAGCTACACATGTATTCGGCCTCTACAGGTATCCATCGGGATCAGTCTTAAATTTTTCTTCTTATTGTAGATCCTTCTTCTCCAAGTAGGATCTCAGTCTTTTGAATCTTAGATCAACTGTTGATCTCTAACTATGGTGTCAACACTTGAACTGTAGCTTTTCTCCCTTTTGCGTGATATAGAAGAAAATACCCTTCACCTTAGGTGTGTAGGAAAATGGGACGCCCAACACTTGGGCATTGGAAAGAGGAGATGGGAGAAGGAGAGGAGGTGGTTTTGAATCTCAAAATTCAATTCATTCTAAACATTAGGAGACCATCTTCTTAAATAAGCTTTTCTTGATTCAAAATTATTATCCAATCAGGCTAAAAAGATTAGATCTTATCTCATAAGGTCTCTTACCTTTTAATTTGATTTTCTTTCTAGGAAAAGAAGACCTAATTGGAAAGACCCTTACCTTAAAAGTCAAGTGGATGTGGCACCTTCATCTTATAAGGTAAGATGAGTGGCACCACTTGATTTATTAGGCAGGTAGCTGGGGTGCCAACTCTTGATGCTCCCTTAGGGTTTTATGCTCATGAGAGATGGTGTGGCCCTTCTCTCTCTCTCCTTTCATGCCAAAGCAAAAGATGAGATGGGCCCTTCTCTCTATCTCACATCCTCTCCAAGGGATGGCACCCCTTAGAGTTTCCAAAAAGGGATCATGCACCATCTCTTCTTTCCAATTAATCCTCTTCTCATTAGAAAATAATAATGGAGAAAATAAAAGGTTTAGTTTGCCAACTCATTGACTTGATCCAATCCTTTTGGGCCCTCAAATAGGTGTCCAGCTAAACCTAAATCAGAATGGATTTAGATTAGGTTCAAGGCTATGGACTTGATCCAATCCTTATCTAACAAAGAATCGCAGTCCAGAGAAGAATTAGGTTTAACCATATACTATCATGGTTTTCATAAATCCAATAGGATTTTACTAAATCTTTATCCAATTAGAATTTTATAAGCCTAATTGATTAATTCAAGATTAAATCCCTTAATGTATGACCTCATAGATTCTATTCTATCTGGTAGTAAAAAATATTATGATCTCCATCACAATATCATTGAAACTTCTTACGATGAGTTGGAACAGTTACAGTTCTACCCTTCAAGGATTATCGATCATCAAGATGACACCCGATGAGTCTCACAATCTACCAGTGACACCTAGCAGTATGTAGTGACAACCCAATAGAATGAAAGTATGAATCTCTAGGTACAGTTACCATATGATTCAGTTCTTTTATCATGAGTCTTGACTTGACGGAGGTCGTGAAGAACTCGTTAGATCCCATCATCAGTCATATGTTAGATTGGCTCGACTCGAGTTCATTTGTGAATCCTGTAGAATTTATTTTTCTATATTCATACTTGCTTTGGCTAAAGATTTTCTGAACTCAATCTCACAAATCGTATAGAACTTCTATTTTCTACCAAGGTCGATAGATTTCTTTTAGGTGTATCCTACTCCAAACAGTGAATCTGAACCTACTATAGCCAACATACACAGCAAGAATTTGAATGGCTAAAGATCAAGAGAATGTGTAGTCAAACTCAATAGCCTCACTGTGAATAGCTGATGATACCGTAGGTTAAAGGACTACTCACACCACTGTAGCATCGAGATAACAACTGACGAGTGAGTAGACATCCAAGTGGTTTCTCGTATTGATCATGTTCAATGTAAGTTATTGTCTAACAACCACCCACACTCTCACCACAGTATCCCTACACTGTAGACCCGAGACTCATCTGCCCATAAGAGAGGTGAACAATGCATCGATCTTAAATGGATTGATCACTGTCCTCCGTGATGATCCACTGATTGAGAGTATTTAGAAACTAACCACTAATTAATGTATGTCTCAAATTCTTAACATCTTGAGAATATACAAAAATTATCTTTGTTAATTTTTTGAATAAATCATGGACACATAAACATGATTGGAAAAAGAAAGCTCTTTATTAATATAAAAATATTATAAGTACAAAATTAAGCCATAGAATTATAAAATATGTCAGCCAATAATTGGCTGCTAGGCAACTCATCTAACAGTTAGATCTTGATGATCAAAAGTCTACATCGAGGTATGTGTTCGTATGCAATGGTGGTGCAGTTAGCTAGAAGTATTTCAAGTAGAGCCTCATCGTTGATTCGACCATAGAGGCTGAGTATGTCGTCGCTTTGGATGCTGCAAAAAAATACTTTTGGTTCAAAAAGTTTATCACAAAACTTGGTATAATGATTTTGGATGCTATACCACTATACTGTGATAACAATGGAGCCATAGCACTTGCTAAGGAGCCCCGATCTCATAAAAAATCAAAGCACATTGAACGACGGTTCCATATCATATGCGACTACCTTGAGAAGCAATATATCGAGGTTTGAAGAGTAGACTCCATGGATAACATTGCAGACTTGCTGACAAAATAGTTAAGCCAGCCCAAAATGGAAGCCTACCTTAAAAAGATGGGGCTTAGATTAATGGTCAAATGACTTTAGTCCAAGTGGAAGATTATTAGATGTATGTCCTAGAATCAAATTGTTGACTGATATATTTTTATTCTATGACACATATTTATACTTAAACTATTGATTTAATAGCAGTGTGATTGATGAAAAAAAAATTTTATTTGGAATCATTATTGAACTTGAACTGATCGGATCTATCATATGACTGATGATGAGCTTTGATGATTTATCCATGACTTACCATCTAGTCGGAACTCATGATAGAGAGATTGTATCATACATTAACTACACCTAGAGGTTCTATTTTGATTCTGCGGGATTATCACTATATATTACTAGATATCACTAGTGGATTATGAGAGCTCAATAGGATCATTTTGGATCAATGATCCTTATTGAGTTAGAATAAAACTATTCTGACCCACTGAAAAAAGTTTCAGTGATATCTATAATAGAGATCATGATATGTCTCAATACAAGATAAAATTGAACCTATGGGGTTACACATAAAGGGAGAAGATCTTAATTAATTAAAATTGGGCTTATGAAGTACCAATTAATATGGATTTAGAGAAGTTCTATTAGATTCATGTTAACCTTGCTAGCACTGGTTTGCTAATATGAAGCATTAATCAATTCTTACACTTGATTTGAATCTAATTGAATATGATTTAATGGCCTCCAATGGTTGGATGCTTAATTTATGGCTTGGATTAAATCATTTTTTTTTTTTTGATTTTATTCATTAAGAACCCTTAAAGTAAATTTATGAAACCATATGGGTTGATTTGAGATTTTTTATTGGATCCCATATGATGGGATCCCTAGCGCTGGGTGTAAGTGTGGGTGAGTTATAGGTGTCACCTTATTTATTTGATCCAAGTATATTTAAGCAAGGACTTCTAATATGATTAGGAAGAGGGATCCTAATTTGATTAGGACACCCTTATGTCGTCTATATAAAAGATCCTAGCCTTACTCCTCTGATTATCTCACTTCCTCCCATCTTTGTTGCTACCCTTACTGTGCCCATGCCCCCTCCTCTCTATCTCTCTCTAGCCCACATCCTCTTCTCTCTAGATGTCCCCTTGTTGGAGCTAAGGAGAAGTGGGCAGCATCCTTCTACTTGGTGTCAATTGCTTGGCACCAAGTTCTAGGTAGTTTTATCTTCTTTCTCTCAAGTTATTGGGAGTTAGTTATAACCACTTCTTGATTGTTGTTCTTCTTGATTAGTTGAGAGATCAAGAAAGATTCTTGGTTTCTTTAAGAATCAAGAAAGAAAGATCAAAAGAATTCACAATTTCAAGCCTATCCATGCTTGGTTCAAGCCGATTCAGGCTTTTGGTTCAAGCAAGCAGGATCCAAGAGAAAATAATTGAGGTCGGTCCTATGGATACCCATAAAGGTAGGATACTTGTACCATTAATTTAGAGCCTGATCAATCTCAGATTCAGAGATTGAATTAGATTTAACCCCGGATACAGGTTTGAAGCAAAGGAAAGCAATTTAGGTATGTGAATTGATTACAGGCTTTCATTTATTCATCCTAAAATCAGTTTATATTAATTTCAGTATAAGAACTAGATCCATAAGTGCTTTCATATGCTGAATGCATGTTTAGATTAAAAATATTTTAATCTAATTTTTTTATTGTATTTTGAATTTAAAAAAATTTTGAAATCTACATGCACTAGCACCTATAGAAAATCTAACAGGTGATCACCATCACCTGATATAAAATCCAAAGGCTGCTCCATATAGATATCTTCCCCAAGATATCCATTTAGAAAAGTAGTTTTCACATCTATCTACCATATTTCATAATCATAATAAGCTACAATAGTAAGCAGAGTGTGGATGGTTTTAGCCATAGCTACGGACGAGAAGATTTTCTGATAGTCAACGCCTTTGCACTGATTATAACTTTTTGCCACGAGCCTAACTTTATAGGTCTCTACCTCACCATCGATACTATTTTTCTTTTGTAGATCTATTTATATCTATGAATACTATACCCTCTGGTGGATCTACTAAGGTCCATACATGGTTCGAGTGCATCGAGTCAATTTCTGACTTCATTGCATCTAATCAATTTTTAAAATCGATGTCAGATATTGCCTCATCAAAGGTATTAGGATCATCACTATGACCCTTATCTTCTATAAAGAATTTTTTTTTACTTCCTCCATAAGCATATCTATGTACCTTTCTAAAGGTTGGGAGACCCTACTGGATCTACGAGGTGGTAGAGGAACATCAACTATTGGCTCATGAATAATTGGTTCCTAAGGATTCAGAATTTTTTGCTCTTCAGAGACTTTCTTTTCAAGCTCAACTAATCTCTTACTACCACCATCCTGGATAAATTATTTTTCTAAGAATATGGCATTCCGATTCACAATCACATTGTGATCTTGTCGAAAGTAGATAGTATTTCATTGATTCTTTTAGATACCCTATAAAATGAGCTATTATAGATCTATCCTCTAGCTTATCAGCCAACTATCTCTTGACATAGGTCGGACATCTCTAAGTCTTAAGATAACCTAGACTCAGCTTCTTATTATGTCATATCTCATATGGTGTGGTAGGAACAGATTTTGATAGAATCTTATTCAATAAGTGAATTACAGTTAATAAGACATGTCCTCAAAGATATAAGGATAAATCAATGAAGTTCATTATGGATCTAACCATATCTAATAGGATCCTATTCCTCCTTTCAGATATCCCATTGAGCCGAGGTGTTCCAAGAGAAGTCCATTGAGAGACTATGCCATTGTCCTTAAGATATTTCAAAAATTTTTGACAAAATTATTCACCTCCTCGATCAAATCAAAGAACCTTAATGGATTTGTCTATTTGATTTTCTACTTCGTTTCTAAATTTTTTGAACTTTTCAAAGACTTCAGACTTGTGTTTCATTAGTGTTGGGTATAAAGTAGCCCCGATCGAAGTTTATAAAAGACCAATCCCTCCAGGGCTCTTCCAGCTCCCGACCTTATGTGTGGCGTCTCTCCGAATCCCCTCAACTATCTGGACTTCTTTGACAATGAACTTTTGCATTCATCCACTGGGCCACCCCAAAGGCCCTCAGGGCCCCACTGTTAGCCAACCTTCTATAGCAACCGACTACCCCCAAACTTCTTTCAGACTTCATCAGCATCTGAGCTTCTCCGACAGTGAGATTTCTACAGTAACCAGACTCCACCCAAGTTTCTATAGCGATCGACCGCCTCCCGGATCCTAATCGAGCTCTCGCGAGAGCCGAACTTCTACTACGAACGGTCTACTCCGAACTCCTACAGCGGGCTGTCTACCCTAGATATCTCCTGTAAGCAAATTTCTTCCAAACTTCTGTTATAGGTAGACTCCAGCCGAGCTACTCCGTAGCGAGTGGGTTCTGGATGAACTTCTACAGTGGGACGCTACTCCAAGCTTCCACGACAACTGGTCCTCACTCGAGCTCCTACAATAAATGGCCCCCCTTTCGACCTCTCACGAGAACTGAAGCCCATCCAAACTTCTCCAGCGGATGAATTCCAGATGAGCTTCTATGACGGACGAGCTCCAGCAACTGGGTCCCTGTGATAGTCGATCGCCTCCGATGTCTACCGAGACTCTCCAGTACTATCCGAAGTCTATCATCGGCCGACCTCCTACCAGGCTCCCCATAAAATCGGACTTCTCCGGTGGACGATCTTAAGATGAGCTTCCACATCAGATAAATCCCAGATGGACTTCCCTAGCGATCAGACTTCTCCAGACTTCGTCAATAAAAAATCTCCATCCGAGCTCCTACAACAGGTGACTCCCACCTGAAAGGTTGGCACCCAAAGCATCCGACAACAGTAGATTCATCAGCGACCTCGAAACATCCAAGCCTCTCCTAGAACGATGATGTAAAGAGCCATTTTGCTCCATCAGGCATCCCAACCGAGCTTCAGCCGACGGATCCAAACTCTCTGGCAAGCCACAACAAGGGCCACTACCTTACTCCACTCGCTGCAACAGATTCCATGCGGTTCCACCACTCTCTGGCAAGCCACGACGAAGGCCACTACCTTACTCCACTCGCTGCAATGGATTCCACGTTGTTCCACCACTCTCTGGCAAGCCACGATGAAGGCCACTACCCTGCTCCACTCCCTGCGATGGATTTCGCATGGCTCCACTACACTCTGGCAAGTCACGACAACGGCCACCACTCCACTCTCCGTAACCAACTCCACGTGGCCCTAAACGACCCCTGGTGCCACTACTCTCTGTAACAAACTCCAGATGGCTCTGAACAGCCCACTGCTAGGCGGTTACAGGCATTGCTGTCAACCGGTTGCCTACTCCGTCTATAAATAAGGACCCTCAGATATGTTTCTCTCTAAGCTCTAAACTCTATCTTGAAACTCTGTCAAAATTCTTGCTTGAGCACTCCATTTTTGTTGAAGCAGAGTACTGACTTGAGCGTCAGAGGATCTTGCCAGAGCACCCCCAACTCTGGTTTAGACTTTCTTTGTAGGTCCTGACGGCGGCCGTGGTCATCTCAGCTCCAGCTTCTCCGACTTCGACGAAATTCTGCACCAACAATTAGATATACAAAATCATACCATGACAGATCATCGGTAAAGATGATGAAGTAGCTATAACCATCCCTAGCCTACACATCAAATGGCCCACACATATTAGTGTGTACCATGGTAAGTAACTCGTTGGCCCTTTCTCCATGTCCTACAATGGGTAACTTGACCATTTTTCCTCAAAGGGAAGATTTACAAGCTGGGTATTATTTTGAATCAAAAGAGTCAAGGATCCCATCCCTTTCTAATTTATTTATCCTGTTCTCTCTAATATGACCTAGTCTATGATGCCACAAGTATTTTTGATTAATTTTATCTCTAGGTCTCTTTTGACCTACAGCACTTACTACTTGCTTGTTAAATTCACATTCACATCAATATGCAAGTGATAAGGACTGTCAATTAAAAGACCATGTGCAATCAATTTATTTCATAAATAAATGAAATAAAAAATTTTATTAAAATTAAAATCAAAATCATCCTATGCTAGCATAGACATAAAAATCAAATTTCAACTAGCTACATGAACAAAATAACAGTCTTTCAAATCTAATCTAAATTCTGACAGTAATCGAAGGGGATAAGTGCCAACGGCTTCTGCAGCAACTGTTGCTCCATTGCCAACCCGAAGGATCATATCACCTTTCCTCAACCTCCTATTTTTTATTAGATCCTGCATTGAAGTACATCTATAAGCACTCAAATCAGAGTCCAATACCTAACTAGAAGTAGAAGAAATTGCAAGGCTAGATTCAATTACTAGCATACCTTTTGAAGATTTAACATCCTTTTTGATCTTCAAGCTTTTCAGGTAGAGTAGATAGTTCCTCTTCTAGTGGCCTTCAACATCACAGTGGAAATACTTTTTTTTTGGTTCATCATTCTTTGAAATGTCCTTCTTTGGCTAGCTCTCTTTCTTCTGCTTCTTCATAGGTTTGCTCTTCTTTTTTCAATCAGACATTCTCTTGGATGAAGAAGTCTGATCCATAGTGAGAATAGTATCCCTTGACTCTTCAAGGTTCCCTCAGTAATGACCAATATATTGACCAGTTCAGGTATGGTGTAATTAAGTTTATTCATATAAAAATTAATAATAAATTGACTATACGAACTCGTAAGGGATTGAAGGATCAAATCCTTTTGCAATTCTTTTTGCATATCAAGCTCGAGCTTCTCAAGCTCCTTAATGTCTTTGATCAGTATCATATAGTGTTCAAGGACTAACTGTCCTTCATACATCTTTAGATTGAAGAGTCTCTTGGATACTTCAAAGTGCGCTATGCGGCTCTGCTTATCATGAACTCTTGTAGGTGAGTGATCATAGCCCTGGCATTGAACATATGCTCATGCTGGCTCTACAACTCATTTGACAAGAAAGCCAGCATATAGCATTTAATCTGATTGTCTTCATCCATCTATTTTTCACGTGCTATTCTTTGCTCAATAGTAGGATAGTTTGGTAATCTAGGGGTTTTTGGTCAAGTACATGACCTAATTTTTCAGAAGTTAGGATAATCTTGAGATTTTTAAGTCAGTCTTTATAATTGATTTTAGTTAAACGATTGGACTTAAGGATGTAGGCTAGAGAGTTTGAAGCTGACATGGTTTGACTGTGAGAGTAGAGATTTAAGTAAGATTTTTATACTTTAAATTTATATTTGCTCTAGAAACTTTAAGAAGCAAACAATGACTCCCATTATTTTTTTGAATCCCTCCACTCTCTGGATGGGAAGCAAAAGATAAGGGGTGCCCAACTCTTGGGCTCCTCCTTATTTTTGTGCATAGTGAAGCAAAAATTTTGTGCAGGGGCAAAATGATAATTTTAAAACTTTTTCAAAATTACTATTTTACAGTGAAATTATTAATTAATCTCATTAATTAATACTAATTAACCCTACACTAGGATCTAAATATGATACAACAGCATGCATTTAAATTTGAAATTCAAATTTGAATCAGTAAACCTTTTACAGTACTGTGTTCAGAACACATCACCTTTTGCGGGTAGTCGATCACCGCAATCTGATCATCGTCGAGGGGCTCTGATCATCACATCACAGTCACACAAATGTCTGGCCTCTGCGGATCATCCACACGAAGCTCCCGTCTGATCAGCTCTTCACGAATGCTAGTTCGTGATTTCACCCTTTTGATGGCAGATGTTGATCGAACTCCTTCAATCAATGTATGCCGACTCCTCGGATGCTCTGGATCATTTACATAATTGCATGAGAGGCTGATGGATCTCTTCCTAAAATTTGGTGGACTCACGACACTCGTGGCACACCAATCTCACTTCCCGATCCCTAGGTAGAAACCCTAGGGTACACACCAAAAACCCTGCGCCCAATGTTCTCTCTTTTCTTTCTTTTTCTTTCGGAAGGTTTTGGACCTTCACCTCACACACCAGCCTTCCTCACGCCCCACTTTCTTTCTCTTAATTTTTTTTTTGCACACGCCCTACCTTTCTTTCATTTTTAAAACAACGTCGAACGTGTCTTATCCGCGTGAGAGGATAAAGACAAGAGGTTACACATTTGAATTCAAATCAAATTTGAATTCAAACAAAAACCAACTTATCCCTATCCTTTTGGGCGTGAGAAGAGAAGGGGCGTGGCTCTTTGTGCATGAAAAATATTTCATGAGAAACCTTTTCTCGTGTAAGTAATGTGGCGCACAAAATGGATAAGGATGAAGGGGCAAGTGATAAGTTATCCATTCAAATTCAAATATGCTTTGAATTTGAATGGCTAACTAATTATTTTATCCATCCATATGGCGCACAAATGAGGGCGTAGGGAAGGGTTTTGTGTGAGAAAAATTTCATGAGAAGTTTCTTCTCGTGAATTCAAATGGATGCAAGGAAGTTGGGTGTCGCAGGGAATTTAAAACAAGATGGTTTGATTCAAATTGAGCCAACCTAATCTAAATAGGTTAAGCACAATTAGAATAGATTAAACCCAACATAATTAGACTTAATTAGACTCAATAAAATTTAATTAAATCAGGAATTAACTAAGCCTAACCCCTGATCAAATCAGGGACTAAACCACCTTAGCGATTAGGTCAACATTTAACCTAATCGGGTCAATTCAAACTGAATCCAATTCAATTGGACTTGATCCAAAAATAATTACTCAATCAAATTATATTAATTAGCGATCAAATCACTAATTAAACCTCTCATAAATATTGAGTCCAAATCCGATGGGCAATCAGGCATCAGAGACCATCGATATGAAACCCTGATCAAAGAATTCAAATTTCAAATTCAAAATTTGAAATTCAAAATTTTGACCCCGGTATCCAAAATGTGTGGAACTCATGATCAGAGAATCCTAATTCACAATCATAGAGTCCCAGACAGATAAGACTCATAATCAGCCATCAGATCAGAAAGGAACCTCTAATGTGTGTGACCCCGCAGGTTCGAACCTAATCCGGTAGCACAGGAACCAATTCCTGTACTAATCAAAGCGACCATCTAGCAATGGTACCCGACGATCGGATAGGTCGAATAATCACAATCGCAACATTCAGAACCTACGTAAATATGGTTACCGTATAATTCATCCCTTTTGACCCCTGTGTTTAGGATGACTCAGGGTTAAACTGTCAACCCTGATGATATCATCCGAATCGTGCTCAACTCAATTAGTCCTATGACTCCTCACCAGGACTACCCTGACCAAGATTTTGCTAAATTGAAATACGACTGTACACAGCTCCTAAACTGGAGTGGTCAATCCCATCTTGACATACGCACCGACAAGTCAAGTACTTAACTACACCCAGCAGCCTTCCGTCACTGAATTAGAAATTCAGGTAGTCCAGTGCCTAAGTGCAGTGAGTTGCTTGCAAGTCACCGTGGCGGTCTCAGGTCGGAGGGACATTTATACCCATATCCCATCGGAGCAAATCTTGACAGCAGAAATAGCTCCGAAGTTGGTCACGTTCAGTACAGATGTATCATTACATCTCACCTGTATGCCATACCAGTGTCTCCACACTCTTTGGTTATGAGGACAACCAACCCACATGGCATACAACGACCTATGCTTGATAAACGTTGTCGTCTTTGGTAACAACGTATCATTTGGTCACGAACATGTTTAAGGACTAAGCGACAAATCTTCCTTTATCGAGTCTAAATAGTCCTAAGGACTTCACCACAACACAGGAGTTCATTAGAAGATGAAACATTTGTGATGAAAAAATATCAAAATAATTTTTATTTATTTATAATTCATGTACTAATACAAAAGGAGCACAACCGTCAACAGGCTGATGATTGACTTTGGGACACTATTCCCAACAATCTCCCACTTGGCCTAAAGCCTATCGGTGCAGTATCTAATACCCATCTTCGACATGTAGTCGTTGAACTCCTTCACCGCAATGGCTTTAGTGAATGGGTCGGCCAGGTTCTCCTTCCCGTCGATCTTCTGAAGGTCGACGTCACCTCGATCCACGATCTCCCGGATGAGATGGTAGCGGCGCAGAATATGCTTCATCCGCTGGTGTGCCTTTGGTTCCTTCGCCTGAGCAATGGCTCCAGAGCTGTCGCAGTAGAGCAGAACTGGACCAACAAGGGAGGGTGCTACTCCGAGATCAGTGATGAATTTCCTCAGCCACACCGCTTCTTTGGCAGCATCTGATGCAGCAATATACTCTGCCTCGCATACTGAATCAGCCACAGTGTGCTGCTTGGAACTCTTCCAGCAGACAGCCCCACCATAAAGGATAAAAATAAATCCTGACATACTCTTGCTATCATCGCAATCAGACTGGAAACTAGAGTCTATAAACCCTATAAGTCTCAAGTCCGATTCACCATATATAAGCCACTGGTCCTTAGTATTTCTTAAATACTTCAGGATGGTTTTAACAACCTTCCAGTGATTCTCTCCTGGATCAGATTGGTATCTACTCACTACCCCTAGTGAGTATGCCACATCTGGTCTATACATGTCATGGCGTACATGATAGATCCCACTGTCGAAGCATATGGAATCCTACCCATACGCTCTCTCTCTTGAGGTGTTGTCAGACAATCCCTCTTCGAGAGAGAAATTCCATGGCCTATCGGTAGATAGCCTTTCTTGGAATTTTCCATGCTAAACCTTTTCAGCATAGTATCAATGTACGTGGACTGGGATAAGCCAAGCAACTTTTTGGATCTATCCCTATAGATCCTCATCCCTAGGATGTAGGAAGCTTCTCCAAGATCCTTCATGGAGAACTGTGACGATAGCCAAATCTTTATTCCCTGTAATGCAGGGACATCATTCTCGATTAAGAGAATGTCATCCACATACAATACAAGAAATACTACTACTGGACCATTAGCCCACTTATAAATGCAGGGCTCTTCTCCGTTCTTAACGAAGCCATACATTTTGATCGTCCTATCAAAACGTATGTTCCAACTCCGAGATGCTTGCTTAAGTCCATAAATGGACCTCTGTAGCTTGCACACCTTAGACTCATCTGTGGATGTGAACCCTTCAGGTTGTATCATATACACCTCTTCATCCAGCTCTCCGTTTAGGAAAGCTGTCTTCACATCCATCTGCCAGATTTCATAGTCCAGATGGGCAGCTATCGCAAGCATAATCCGAATGGATTTGAGCATTGCCACAGGAGAAAACATCTCGTCATAGTCTATACCATAACGTTGACGATATCCCTTGGCAACCAGACGGGCTTTATAGGTCTCCACCTTTTCGTCTGCGCCCCTCTTCCTTTTGAAGACCCACTTACACCCTATGGGTTTTACTCCTTCGGGTGGGTCAACCAATGTCCACACATCGTTGACCTTCATGGACTCCATTTCGGATTTCATGGCCTCTAGCCATTTCTCAGAGTCAGGTCTCTGCATTGCATCCATGAAGGTCATCGGATCCTCATCGTTTTCATCAAGTTCGACAGGATCACCATCCCGGACCAAGAAACCATAGTATCTGTCCGATTGATGTGGTACTCTATCAGACCGCCTTAAGGGTGCATAATCAATGGGCTCCGAATCTAATCTAATCAAATCCGGTTCAGGTTCAGTAACATGTATCGATTTTTCCACCTGTCGAACTTCGTCAAGTTCGACCTTAGAGGCAACAGTTTTTTCACCGAGGAACTCTTTTTCTAAAAAAATTACTTTAAGGCTGACAAACACCTTTTGCTCATCAGCAAGGTAGAAATAATACCCTTTGGTCTCTTTTGGGTATCCTATAAAATTACACTTGTCAGACCTAGGTCCAAGCTTGTCTGTAATTAAACGTTTAACATAAGCCGGACACCCCCAAACCCTAAGGTGCGAGAGTACTGGCTTACGTCCTATCCATATCTCATATGGCATTTTGGCTACAGACTTACTTGGAACTCTATTTAGAAGGTAACAAGCCGATTCGAGCGTATATCCCCAGAGGGTGATCGGCAGACCAGCAAACCCCATCATGGATCGAACCATGTCTAACAGGGTCCGATTCCTCCTTTCAGACACACCATTATGCTGTGATGTTCCAGGAGGAGTCCACTGAGAGAGAATCCCATTCTCTCCTAGATACGTCAGAAACTCGTTAGAAAGGTATTCACCTCCTCGATCAGATCGAAGAGTTTTAATACACTTCCCAGTTTATTTTTCTACCTCATTTCGGAATAGTTTGAACATTTCAAATGATTCGGATTTATGCTTCATTAAATAGACATACCCATACCTAGATAGGTCGTCTGTGAAGGTTATGAAGTAGAAAAATCCACCTCTTGCACTTGAGCTCATGGGTCCACATACATCAGAATGTACCAGACCTAAGAGTTCACTGGCTTACTCACCTTTTCCAGAAAAAGGTGACTTGATCATCTTCCCAAGAAGACAGAACTCACAGGTTGGAAGTGATTCACAATCACTAACTTCAAGAATTTCTTCTTGAGCCAACCTGTTTATCCTGTTCTTATTGATATGACCTAGCCTACAGTGCCAAAGGTAGACTTTTGACACATTATCTATTCTAGAGCGTTTACCGAAGTTTTGAACCACATTAACAGGCTGTGATAGTAAGTAAATTTCATTATTTAATTGTCCAACAAATATTGTAACACCATTCAAAATGATATTGCAAATATTTCCTTTTATTAAAAAATCATAACCGTACATGGCCAAAAGGCCTACAGAAATAATATTTAATAAAAAACTTGGACAATAGTGACATTCACTCAGAATTACATTACGAGAATTGATTACAAGACTCATGATTTCTAAAGCTAGAACTGGAACTTTGCTTCCATCTCCAACGTTCAGGAACCTCTCGCCTTCATCAAATCTCCTATTGACCTGCAGACCCTGCATCGAATTACAAATATGATAAGGGCTTCCGGTATCCAATACCCAGGCAGTAGTATCACAAATCAAAAAGTTGCAAGGAGTTATCATATAATTACCTTGCTTCTTCTTTGGCCTGTTCGGGTCCAGGGAGGCAATGTATTGAGAACAGTTCCTCTTCCAATGCCCCTGCTTCTTGCAAAAGAAGCACTCCGCCTGGCTCTGGTCGTGCTTGCACTTCTTGGTCTGACCCTGTGCTACTGTCCCAGCATGAGATGCACCTTCTTATTTTTCTTCTTCTTGTTCTTCTTCCCTTCCCAAAGGGTTGACGACGAGAAGAAGACCCTCCCACTACATTCACCGACTCCTTATGGAGTTGGTGATCCTTCTCAAAGTTCTGCAGCAACTCCAACAATCCGTGGTAGTTTACTGCAGGCTTTGTCATTCGAAAATGAGTAAGGAATGGGAGGAAGGACTTGGGCAAGGAATTAAAGATCGCATCCTTACCGAGCTGCTCGTGTAGAGGAAAGCCCAATTTGCTTAGGCGCTCAATCATCTCGATCATGTACAGTACATGATCAGTGACTGAGGCCCCATCCCTCATCCGAGCATTGAAAATGGCATAACTAGTTTTGTGCCTTTCAACGTCGTCAGACATGCCAAAGGAGTCGTTCAACATTTGAAGCATCTCCTGTGGCTTGACATTCTCAAATCTTCGGCTGAACTCGTCATTCATTGCTGCCAGCATAATACATCGAACGGTGGTGCGGTCATTGAGCCACTTCAAGTAAGTATCTCGGATCGCCTTACTAGCATTCGGAGCTGGCTCCTCAGGTGCTGGATCCGTTACTACATAAAGGATCCACTCATGCTCAAGGACGATTTTTAATTTTCGATACCAGCTATCGAAATTGGGTCCCATGAGCTTGTCATTATCTAATAATGACCGGAGCGACAGGGTAGTGGCCATAGCTGCATAAAGGAAAACGAGACCTCTATTAGTACATAAATTAACACTAAAGACTTGGACTTTAGTCTAAAGTTTTTTTCAATATTTTTACAAATTGGTAGCCTCATCCTCCAATTCGAGGAATTACTTTAATTCTTTAATGGGTACTAGAATCCACACAGACTACACACGAGCCCAACTTTGGTTGGTCAACCCATGTGCATCTATGGGTAGGTTCTTAACCAGTTGTTTCTCTAAACAACTTCTAGTAATTGATTTTGCCCCATAACCTAATCAGTAGGCTTTGGCCTCCACTAAAAAGATCTGGTTAGGTCCAACCATTAACATGACTTAATTTGGTGAATCAGACCAATAAATGATCAGGCCCGACTTTGGCCGGCCAACCTAACCACCATCAGAAAGACTCAATCAAATTATCATATTATGAATAATAATTCCATTAGCCAATGAGCACCAGGCCTTTGGGCCTCCAATGATCATTGAACTAATGGACTCATTATCACTTACTTAATGGGAGGCTATGACTTAGTTATCATTATAACTTAATCATTTTAGGGACCTAATAATTTTGAGAATTTTATTAAAGAATAGTAGAGAAGATATCATCCAGCCAATTTCAATCCTCCCACTGACTTCACCAAGTCAGATTAAAAAGGATTTAATTAAAGCTGGCATTAGGAGCACCTAAATCAGTCACACTGATTTACCTAATGACATGGGTGAGCTCTAATCACCAAGTGATCTAATCAAAATCTAACTTACCAGATTGGCCAGGTAAGTGAGATCAGTGGTGGGGATTTGCCATTAACTCGTCAATGATCGAATCAATGCGAGTAGCTCCCGCTTAAGAACCACTGGTCAAAACTGCCGAACTTACCTTAGACACCAACCGGTTCATTAGTTTTAATTTTAATCAACTTAGTAAATATGGCTCCACCGCGTAGCCATGAATTAAGTCCATCTTGGTCTAGTTAAAGACATGGACCCATTCAACTACAACTATTGAAGTTGAGTCTAGAGTATCCTTGACCTAATCTAATTCAACTTTTGATTAGATTTGACCAATTACTCCATTTAGTCTATTTTTTAAGCTAACCTTAGGTCTAACCCAATTATGGACCTAATTCATCTAACCCATTGACCCACAAGTTTATGCAATTGTCTTAGGTCTTAATTCACAATTCTAGACCTACTAGACAACACTTAATTCTTTTAATTAAGTACTTGGGCTGATGGGTCAGGGTTTGGCATTTCGAAAATAATTTTCAAATTTTGAAAGATTTTATTTTTTATTCACCAAATGTGTTGACTCATTTCACAAACGGGTCAGCACAATTCATAAACAGCAATCCTATTGCTCATTTCATAATAGAAAATAACTCAAAATAAATCATAAATTTTTTTTTAGATCTAATCTAACACATTCATGATAAATTTTATAATTAAGTCCTTTCGCTGCTTCATCGACATGGGATATAATTTTATCGGCATCCCTACCGCCATAGGAGACCCCATCGAATGGGAAGAGAGGGCCTTTAAACCCTACTTTTCTCCTATGACCGGACGGTCATGGCAACCAACCCAATTAGATTACTTGCTACTTGGATCAAGTATATCTAAATATACCAATTTCAAAATTTAAATTTTGAATTTCAAATTTCAAATTTCAAATTTTAAATTTTAAATTTGAGATTTCAACCAAATTTTAAATTTTGAATTTCCAATCTTTGAATTTTAAATTTTAAATTTTGAATTTTAAATTTTAAATTTTGAATTTCAAATTTCAAATTTCAAATTTAAGATTTCAACCAAATTTCAAATTTCAAATTTGAAACTTCTAACAAATTTCAAATTTTAAATTTCAAAATTTTTGAATTTTAATTTTGAATTTTGAATTTCAAATTTAAACTTATAGATTACACCTTAATCTACGCATGCATATGTATATCATATTCTAGAACCATGCTCTGATACCATTTGAAGCAAAAATTTTGTACAGGGGCAAAATGATAATTTTAAAACTTTTTCAAAATTACTATTTTACAACGAAATTATTAATTAATCTCATTAATTAATACTAATTAACCCTACACTAGGATCTAAATATGATACAACAGCATGCATTTAAATTTGAAATTCAAATTTGAATCAGTAAACCTTTTACAGTACTGTGTTCAGAACACATCACCTTTTGCGGATAGTCGATCACCATAATCTGATCACCGTTGGGGGGCTCTGATCATCACGTCACAGCCACACAAATATCTGGCCTCTGCAGATCGTCCACACGAAGCTCCCATCTGATCAGCTCTTCACGAATGCTAGTTCGTGATTTCACCCTTTTGATGGCAGATGTTGATCGAACTCCTTCGATCAATGTGTGCCGACTCCTCAGATGTTCCAGATCATTTGCACGGTTGCTTGAGAGGTTGATGGATCTCTCTCTGAAATTTGGTGGACTCACGATACTCGTGGCACACCAATCTCACTTCCCGATCCCTAGGTAGAAACCCTAGGGTACACACCAAAAACCCTGCGCCCAATGTTCTCTCTTTTCTTTCTTTTTCTCTCGGAAGGTTTTGGACCTTCACCTCGCACACCAGCCTTCCTCACGCCCCACTTTCTTTCTCTTAATTTTTTTTTTGTGCACACCCCACCTTTCTTTCATTTTTAAAATAACGTCGAATGTGTCTTATCCGCGTGAGAGGATAAAGACAAGAGGTTACACATTTGAAATCAAATCAAATTTGAATTCAAACGAAAATCAACTTATCCCTATCCTTTTGGGCGTGAGAAGAGAAGGGGCGTGGCTCTTTGTGCGTGAAAAATGTTTCACGAGAAACTTTTTCTCGTGTAAGTAATGTGGCGCACAAAATGGATAAGGATGAAAGGGCAAGTGATAAGTTATCCATTCAAATTCAAACATGCTTTGAATTTGAATGGTTAACTAATTATTTTATCCATCCATATGGTGCATAAATAAGGGTGTGGGGAAGGGTTTTGCATGAGAAAAATTTTATGAAAAATTTCTTCTCGTGAATTCAAATGGGTGCAAGGAAGTTGGGTGTCGCAGGGAATTTAAAACAAGATGGTTTGATTCAAATTGAGCCAACCTAATCTAAATAGGTTAAGCACAATTAGAATAGATTAAACCTAACATAATTAGGCTTAATTAGGCTCAATAAAATCCTAATTAAATTAGGAATTAACTAAGCCTAACCCCTAATCAAATCAGGGACTAAACCACCTTAGCGATTAGGTCAACATTTAACCTAATCGGGTCAATCCAAACTGAATCCAATTCAATTGAACTTGATCCAAAAATAATTACTCAATTAAATTGAGTTAATTAGCGATCAAATCACTAATTAAATCTCTCATAAATATTGAGTCCAAATCCGATGGGCAATCAGGCATCAGAGACCATCGATATGAAACCCTGATCAAAGAATTCAAATTTCAAATTCAAAATTTGAAATTCAAAATTTTGACCCCGGTATCCAAAATGTGTGGAACTCATGATCAGAGAATCTTAATTCTCAATCATAGAGTCTCAGACAGATAAGACTCATAATCAGCCATCAGATCAGAAAGGAACTCTAATGTGTGTGACCCCGCAGGTTCGAACCTAAGCCGGTAGCACAGGAACCAATTCCTGTACTAATCGAAGTGACCATCTAGCAATGGTACCCGATGACCGGATAGGTCGAATAATCGCAATCGCAACATTCAGAACCTACGTGAATATGGTTACCGTATAATTCATCCCTTTTGACCCCTATGTTTAGGACGACTCAGGGTTAAACTGTCAACCCTGATGATATCATCCGAATCGTGCTCAACTCAATTAATCCTGTGACTCCTCACTAGGACTACCCTGACCAAGATTTTGCTAAATTGAAACACGACTGTACACAGCTCCTAAACTGGAGTGGTCAATCCCATCTTGACAGACGCACCGACAAGTCAAGTACTTGACTATACCCAGCAGCCTTCCGTCACTGAATTAGAAATTCAGGTAGTCCAGTGCCTAAGTACAGTGAGTTGCTTGCAAGTCACCGTGGCGGTCTCAGGTCGGAGGGACATTTATACCCATATCCCATCGGAGCAAATCTTGACAGCAGAAATAGCTCCGGAGTTGGTCACGTTCAGTGCAGATGTATCATTACATCTCACCTGTATGCCATACCAGTGTCTCCACACTCTTTGGTTATGAGGACAACCAACCCATATGGCACACAACGACCTATGCTCGATAAACGTTGTCGTCCTTGGTAACAACGTATCATTTGGTCGCGAACATGTTTAAGGACTAAGCGACAAATCCTCCTTTGTCGAGTCTAAATAGTCCTAAGGACTTCACCACAACATAGGAGTTCATTAGAAGATGAAACATTTGTGATAAAAAAATATCAAAATAACTTTTATTTATTTATAATTCATGTACTAATACAAAAGGAGCACAACCGTCAACAGACTGACGATTGGCTTTGGGACACTATTCCCAACACATAGACCATCAGAAAAAGGTACACAATGTATGCCCTAAAAGTCACAAAAATTTGAAAAAAAATTTGGATAAATTCGGTACAAAAAGAAAAGAGTTTTGAATTTCTAAAATTCTATTTCATAGAATTTGAAATCCAAACTTATTCCTATTTTGATTTGATTCACAACCACTTTTCATGTATGAAAGAAGAGAGGAAGCCTTTTGGATGTAGGAAAGACCTAGAAGAGGATTTTTGTCGCACAAAATAAGAGAAGATTGGTGTGGAATAAGAGAGAGGACGTGGGGGGGGGGCTTATGTGGCGTAAGGTGGAATCCTAGTCTTACTAGGATTCTATCTTATGACTTTTTTAATTTGGTTTCTCAAACCAAATCAAACCAAAATTAGATCAACCTAATTAAAATAAGTCTTAACCCAATTAAGAACCTAATTTAATCAGATTAAATTAGATTTAAATCTGATTTAATTTTCTAATCAAATTAAAAATTAGGTTGACCCAAGTCCTAATTGAACTAGGACTAGTTTTTTCCTTGCACTTGGCTTATCCAATAAACCAATTAAACTTGATCCAATCAAGCCTAAACCAAATCTAATTAAATCATATTCAATTAGACTTATTCTTAGCCCATTGGCTTAATCAAATTAAGTTAATTAATAATCAAATTGCTAATCGATCCTCCTGCAACACTTGCACTAGATTAAATGTCAATCGTATTGATCATTTAACCCTAGAACGATTCTTAATCATTGATCAACCATCCGATCGGATCATGAACTCTAATGTGTGTGACCTCATAGGTCCGAACCTAAGTCCGTAGTATAGGAATAAATTTTTGTATCAATTGAAGTGACCATCTAGCAATGGTATCCGACGACCGGATAGGTCGAATGTGTAGAACAACATCCTTAGAACCCATGCAGATATAGTTTCCATATAATTCATCCTCTTGACCAAAATGATCATAGGACACCTCAGAGTTCAACTGTTAACTCTGATCAGGTTATCCACATTGTATTTCAAAATATCAAATCCATCTGATGGATTACCCTGGCCAAGATTTTGCTAAATTGAAATACAGTGACTCATTCTTCTCCAACTCTTGGAGTGGTCAATCCCATCTCGATCATACTCTAATTTCACAAGTACTTGACTATGCCCAGAAGCCTTCCATCACTGAATTAGAAATTCAGTTAGTCTAGTACCAAAGCACAGTGAGTTGCTTGCAAGTCACTGAGGCGATGTCAGATCTAAGGGACACTTATACCTATATCCCATCAGAGACATTCTCGACAGTAGAATGCTTTGGAGTTGGTCATGTTCAATGATGATGTACCCTTACATCTCACCTGTATGCCATACTAATGTCTCCACATTCCTTGGTTAAGAGGACAACCAACCTATATGGCCTACCGCGACCTATGCTTGACAGAAGCTGTCATTCTTATTAACAGCCTATCATTTGGTCGTGAACAGTTTTAAGGACTAATCGATAAATCCTCTCTTTATCGAATCTAAATAGTCCTAAGGAGTTCATCATAACAACGGAGTTCATTAGAAGATGTAAGCTTATGATGAAAATGCCAAAATATATTTTATTTATTAACAAATCAATTATCATACTTGGTTGCTCAACTGTCAATAGCTTGACGATTGACTTTTGAGATATATTTCCTAACAACAGGGAGGTGCCTGAGGAGGCTATTTTTGGGCTGGAGCTTGTGGCTGAAGTTCTTATGATGATGGGGTCATGGCCACCAGCTGGATTGCTTGAACAACCATAACTAACATTTGTACCTACTGAATAAGTAGGTTAAACTACTTGGGGCTACTCCCAAAGTGTGATGGACTAGTAAAAGTTGCACCTTGAGCTATGGAAGTGGCACCTCGGTCAGGGGTGGTATCTCGGTAGGAAGGAGCTGCTCCATGACTGATCTCGATGTGGTCATGTTGAAACAATGCGAAGCATTTGATCTTCCTTTGCATGGTCTTATGATGATGAAGTCTTTCTGCTCCTTCCCAAAAATGAGTGTTCAATCCTTCCTTTAGTGCCAATTTATTACTGTTAGTTTTTGAAGTGGCGTCTAGGGTGGTGGCTCTCAGGTAGGATGATGTTGTCGTCGAGTTGAGCAAAGAAGAAGACTTAACCTGCAAGATAAATCCCTTGCTAGAACTATTTTTGGTGGGGAGGGGACCCCTTTGATGCTCAAGTCAATCAGTTGAGAATAGTGGGAAGGAGGGAGCGAGAGGGGTTTGAAAGTATACTTGGGTAGGGATGGCAATGGATAGGGTACCTATAAAATTTGTCCTACTTGTATCCCCGAATCCATTTAAAATCTAATTACCTAAAAACATCTAAAAATTGATTGCTAAACTAACCACAAATCCCAAACTCATCCCATTTAAAATTAGCATACTCGTCGGGCACCCAAACCCATTTGATTAATCCTCATTCACATTCATAGTATCATAAAACAAAACATAAATTGAAAACTCCATAAATTGAAAATTTTTGTAGCCAAAGAAGAATCTTTTTGATCAAAAATCCCCAAACCCTACAAAATATTATGCTTCTACCAACATTAAGATATCAAAACCTCAAGAGACCAACTCACACTGCCACAAGTTGCACAAAATCCTATATGCTTCAGAAAAAACCCCAACCAAAATCAAGAACACCCTCCGATCTGTCTCAAGTGCTCCCCTTCCGCACAGATCTTAGAAAAAGAGAATGAAATGAAAAGAAAAAGAAGTGAAAAGGAAAAAAGAATGATTAATCTATGTGGGAAAGGGTCTTACCTTTTAATTTTTTCTCTCCTTTCCTTTGTTTGCATTGATTTTTCGTATGTTTACCCTGATTTTGTCTCTGCATTTTTCCATCCTTAGGAGTCTCAATCGAGTGGGAGGCTTGGAGTGGCAGTCAAATAAGGAAGCTTAGATGGTGAGTATGGTTTGTGTTGGTAGTAATATATAAGAGTTAAAATAGTATAAATAGGTTGTCCATCAATTTATAAACAAGATTGAATTAGACCTTATTGGTTAAGGCAGTGGTTATGCCATCCAAAGATTATATATATATATATATATAATTGGATTTGGGTAGCGGATATCCATGGGACAAATTCTAAACTCATCTCAAATTTTATTAGAGTATACTAAATGGATTCTATTAGATTTTGAGACAGATTGGATATCTGAAAAAATCCGTCCAGCTATCATTTCTATATCTGAGGTTCCCTTTATCTCTTATTTATAGATGGGGCCATTTGGATCCGATAGGGGTGGCGGCTATAGTTGAGGAAATTATGTATGTCATTTGATTATTCTAGAGAGTATGATCGATGTTAAATGGATTAGGTAATCCATTGCGTAACTACCATCGAAAATTATGACCTGGTGCGGTATAATTTTATCTCGGATAGATCAAAATATCATATATATATATATATATATATATATATTTTTTTTTTTTTTTTTTTTTTATATATATATATATATATATATATATATATATCAAACATAACTGAGATATATCGATACCCTCACTATGTTGATTTTTATGAATCTAACCCAATCTAACTCAATCAGCTAATAGATTGAGTCCGGATCCAAAATCAAAATCTAAATATGAAATTAGAGGACCAATCATAAGGCCGAGCATGTTTTGACGGATCCGACCCGCTTGCAGCCCTACTAGTTTTAGGTTACTTACTCCGCGCGCGTTCCGCCCCCTCTGGCTATACTTATGGGCGTCGCATAAATCGAGGGGACCGGCAAGGGCGAAGGGGGAGCGCCTCCTGTATGATTTCTCTCCGGTCCCCTCTGTTCTCCCTCGTTGCCGCTGCGCTGCTCAGTGCCAGAAGCCCACCCTTTGAATCTACGCCACTGTCCTATTTATATCCGTGCACGCACCTGGCCAACGAAAAAACCAGAGCGAAGACTAGACAGAGTGGTAAACGGGGTTAGAAAAAAAGGGGGCGACGAACTAGAACCAGAAACGGAACCACTAAGGGCTCGACGATGGACCCACGTCTGCTGAAGAAACCTAAGCTGGAAGAACCCAGCGACGTCAACGGCGGCGAATCTGGACGTGGAAGAGGAGATGGTGGCGTTGGAGGCGGAGGAGATAATGAGCCCGACGCCCTACAGGAGCAGGAAGAAGCCCTTGTCGCACTCATCGAGCACCGCTCAAAGGAGTACGAACATCTCAAACAGAAAGTCGCCTATTTCAAATCTCAGGTTAATATTCCTTCCTTTAATCACCCTCTCTCGTGTGGGCTTGGTTTTCTCTTATCACATCAATCGTCGATTGGTGTGTTGCCTTGGTGTGTTGCCTTCTTGATTTCTGTAAATGCAGCTTTATGAAGCGGAGAAGAAATTGAACGACTCGAAGGCGAAGCTGGCTCGCCTTCGAGCGCGCGCTCCATCTAGAACGGCTGCTAGCGACGAAGCTAGACCGGTGAGAACTGAAAGCAGATCATCAAGTCCTGGTAATATCAATGGTTCGCGCCCGCAGCTTCTTATACCTTCAGCAAGCACAAGGGTTCCTAGCCAAGCAGCGAACAATGCGAAGTCAAAAGTATTGCACGGAACAAGCAGCAGAGGAGCCTCCTCTCCTGCTCAATCGAGCATCGTGGATAAGTCGAGTAGCAGAATTGTCTCAGAGAAAAGTCCGGTGCGAGAAAAAAGAGCCAAGAGGAAGATCGGTAGTCAAATTATTTTCTTTTCATTTTGTTTCCCCTTTGATGCCTTTAACATAATCCTTTTTACTGGTGTCTTGATTTTTCCAGCACAGAAAAAACATCAAGATTTAATTCCTGTGGTACGTACATACTCGTTGCCGAACCAAATCAGGTTCCAACCAGGCACTGTCATCTCTAGTCAGCACAAAAGGAAGCTGCGAAGTCTCGAGGTCTGTCCGGTTAACGATCAACTGTTTGTGACGAGGTAAGAGAGCATATCTGTGTTTATTTGCATAATGATATGGTTTTAACTGTTACTTGATGGCCTCGATGAAACAGATGAAGTGAGAGTACTTTTAAAGACCAACTTGCAAACCCAAATCTGCTTCATGTTCAGTCAATGATCTGTACTTGTGAAGTTGAACCACATCGCAACGATTTTAGTTTAGAGAAAGTAATGAACATGTTCAATTGTTGCAATCTGATCATGTGCAGACTGTATAAACAAGAATACTTCCTCATATAGTCATATGCCTCCGGTACTAAAGTTAGGATCTCCAGCCTTTTACACTCCATGCCATAATGCATGTCTCCACACTAATGTTGAACATTATGATGTCAAGATTCCCCCCCAAAATACTTCGCTCTTTTTCATCAGTTTATATTAACTAATAGTGTTTTGAGCATTTAAGTTTCATGTTTTGACTCATCCTATCAAGTTTTGACATTTTAAACCAATTAGCATGATCATTTTGTGGTGATGCACGTATCTCAAATGTGCTCTTTCTTCTACACCTCTAATCTCTAAACAAAATCATTAAAATTGATAATTTATGGTATTGGATGAAACTGAAAAAATCAATCTCGAAGATATTGGATCCTAAGGTACAAGCTGTAGACCATGGTAAACATTAAGGTCAAGATCTGTACATATCTCATAATTGTTTCCCGTTACTACTTGATCCTGACTGGATATGGTCATCACAATGGATTTGACTATATGAATGGGTGGAATAACAGAGAAGGGCACATAGGAACAAAGAGCATAGTCTCATCATCGTTCTAGAAGCAAGCATGATGCAGCCCATAGTCCTCCATTGTATTGTTCAAAAGAGTAAAAAGAACACACAATCCTTGTAACAATCTGAAACGTCTAAAATCCTTGATGGGGAAACCATGATATATGAATGCAACCAGAGAATTAACATGTAGAACACATCAATTTTTTCAAAAAATAAATCTGAGCCATTACCAATCACTAGAGAAAGAATGCAATTAGTGGCTGTCGAAGCCTCATCCTATAAAATGCTTGTCCCTTGGGATATCTAGAGGCTAGGAAAAAGCAATCTGATCATTAGAGCATCAATTCTCCTTCCCATGTTTCATTGTCATCGATCTTTGATCATGCTAGGTCAGCCAATGTTTGTTGGACTGCCTTCACCATCTTCATCATCTTTTTTGTCATATATTCTCAAGATTGCACCCTCCATCCTCTAGCTCATTCTTGACTGTGAGTTCTTGAGCATATGACATGGGTCCTTTGTGGAAGTATGGTACTTGAGGTTTCACATCCACTGCACAATAGAGACGAGACAGCTAAGGCATGAAGGGAGGTTGTGGAGAACTAATAAAGGGCAACTAGTGATTTATGGAGGAGAGAGTTGCATAGATAGATGGAGTTAACCATCCCAACTAGCAGCTCTTGATCAGTTAGGATGTTTTCCTTAATTGATGAACATGCATAAAGCCAACAACTCATATACATTGCTTCAACCTACATGCGTGTGTTCTGCTAGCATTGCTCAAAGTGTTAAGTCTCTCTCTCTCTCTCTCTCTCTCTCTCTCTCTCTGAATGAGCATAAAAAACCACAAACACATATGTGTGTACATATGCATACACATGCATTCACATATCAACATGTGTGTGTATAGATATATATGTGGATACAATTATAATACAGATGGGGTGTAAAGAAAAGACTTTTATGCACCCATCACCAAATTCAATATTAGTTGTCCAGAAATGAAAATGCAAGCCATTGAATGTGGTCTAGAAGGCCTAAAATATTAATATACAAAAAATCATATGATATGGAGACTACTAGCTTATGCATCAAGTCACCCTCAATGTATAGTTGCAATGGAACTTCATGGTGTTTTGGTTGACTTGATTCACAGTCTAGGGGGTCTAGAGAACATATGATTTTTTTGTGTGTTGATGTCTTAGGCCTTCTAGATCATATCCAATGGCTTACATTTTTTTTTTTTTTGACAACCAACATTGATTTTGGTGGTGGGTGTAAAGTTTCTTCGTTTACACCCTGTGTATTATAACTGATCCCTACACACACACACACATGCACACACATATACATATATACATAATTACATATACAAATATATACATTTATATACATATATCCATAGACATACAAAGATGCACACGCATATATATAGCCATACTTTGGAAAAGGCTAGATGATAATGGTTTTACATATATACATGTATGCATATATATGTTGTGACCCTGTGCCTAGATTCTTGAGGCTCCCATATTTGACATTTGAGGACACTTAAACACCTACAACCTATGCTAAGTGTCCAAGTAACACTGCATATTTGATATGAAGACAATGACTTATTGTTAGATGGAGGAATAATAGACTATGAAGATTCTTATGGATTTTTTTTTTTGAAATTTGGAGTCATTCTAATTCACCCAAACAATATTAGCATGTTTAGAGGTTGGTCATTCTGTTCATATGGACCTATATCAGCCTATAAGCTCACATTTGTAGGCCAACATGCATTAATATGGTGATACAATGACCCCAAAATACAAAAAGTTAGTAGCATGCTTGGTAAGCTGTGTCCTGATATGCATCATTTGGTGTCCATAAGCATTCATATGAAAAGCCCTGTATCACAAAGTTTTAGAAGAAAAAAGAACTTGGAATTAAAAAAAAAAAGAAATAAACAATGCTCTAAAGTACTCTGTTTTTTTTTTTAAAAAAATCCATTTACTTGCTAATGACTAGCATAAAAGTAATATACTTGCTAACTTGCTTGTCTCTGGATGTAAAAGCTATGGAAAAAGGTTTTGTCAGACAATGAAATTTGTTACTGAAGATATGTTGATATTCAATGTACTTTTGTTGTTGAGTAGGGTGAGACCACTAATTTTGATTTTGGTCATGCGAAGGCTTTAGAACCTTGTAGATTTCCAATATCTGATTGGCTTGAAATGCACAATGTGCTGAAAGAATACATGAGGCTAATTTTATCTATTTCTAGTTTATTTTCTTTTTCATGAATTGATAGATAGCAGAAGGGCATTTGTAGCGCATGGGTATTGAATCTAGACAGAAAATTAGGTGTTTCATTTAGTTTGGGATGTGCTTAGGCTTCAGAACCTTGTGGATAACCAATATATGTTTGGTATGAGACATGGTAATGTGCTGAAGCATGAAAGAATACGTGAGGCTAGTTTTATTTCTAGTTTATTTATCTTTTTCACCAATTATTACAATAGCAGAAGGGCATTTGAAGTGCATCAGTGTATCTAGATAGTAAATAAGGTGCTCCTTTTATATTAAAACTCTAGAAAAGACTGAAAATGTTGGATGCTTGTGATTAGCCACCAAGCTGTTTCTTTCCTATCAGCGTCATGTAATAGGAGAATTTTGCAGGGTTTCCCATGGCATTGTCAAGGCAAATTGGTCCGTATGATCTCCTATTTTACTTGTGGATCTCAGGGAACAAAATGAAGGATATTCTTAATGGAAATTCATGTAAGTGAAATCTCCCTTGATGGCTATGTCACAATCTATTGAAGAGCTTGTAGATACATTCGATGCAGATCTTGGTGCATGTCTCATGTTATTGGCAAAGCTTGTATACCAGAGAGTTCATCACCTACCAAATGTGTTATATCTAAAAGAAGCATGGTAGAAGCAAGGTTTTATGTCCCAACGGGACAGTGGGCATCCTGGCCATTCTGTCCTATTCTTCTAAGAAAACGGGATCGAGACAGGCTCGGAACTTTGAAACCCATCCATACGGAGAGAGAAGAAGAAAGAGGAAAGAAGGAAAGGAAGGAAAGATAAAGAAAAGAAAAAATGAAAGGAAAGAAGAAGAAAAATGAAAACAAGAAAGGAAGGGAGAAGAAAAAAAAGAAAAAGGAAAGGAAAGAAAGCAAAGTAGAGGAAAAGAAAAAAAAAGAACAAAGAAAGTACAAAAGAAAAAAATGAAAGAAAGAAAGGAAAGAAGAAGCAGAGAAAGATGGAGGATATCTATTGGGATGTATGAGTGGGACTGTTGTCGGAACGGGATAGGACAAGGGGGTGTTCCGTTCCATTGAGAAACCGGCACACTTTTGTCCCACGGGATTTAAAACCTTGAGTAGAAGAATTAAACAACATGTTAAATGTTTCTTAATTGTTCAACGCTTTTTTCCCTCTTTTCTTAAGTTTCTATTTTGAGCAGCCTAGTCCAACATTAGGCTTCCCACTTTGAGCACGACGGTTATATATAGAAAGAAAATACAATGATCATGACACATTAAAGGTTGAGTAAGTGCAAGGGAGCTCATAACTTTGTACCCTTTTTGTGTGCTTTGATTGTCTGTCTCCTCTGCTTTATCAGTAGGACAAGTAATTGTTCTGCAAGTTAACATGAGGAAACTAGCATCGAAATGCATGGCATCCTTCCAATTTGGGCATAAGCCCTGTTGAAACATGGTGTCTTATAGAATAGCATTAAGGCTTCAGTTTGAAAACTTGGAGTCCCTAAAGGGAATATCACCATAGTAGCAAGAAAGGTACCTTACAAGGATATAACATAGAGAGGAAAAGAAAGAAAATAATTATCGGAAGAATAAAATATAGACAAGGGAAGAAAATGAGAGAAAGGAAGAAGGAAAGAGAATGTCATTGTCATATATCTCTAGTTATTTATGTAATGTGCATTCTATTTTCAGTATTTAGTATGAAGATATCAACTTTTGGCAGTAAAGTGACAGAATTTTCTAGTAAAAAGCTAGAACTTTGAATTACGATTTAATTTGATTCATGTGTGGTATGATCTACACTTCATAATATGAAACCTACTAGTTTGGGCCCAAAAGCTGCTACACCATACCCTTTTCCTTAATCAAATAATGATATATTCTCCTATCTTCAGTTCTTCACTTCAAGCTCAAGTGTAAATATCAAAACTTACAAGTTTGGAGCCACATTCAAACAATTTCCCTTTATTAAATGCCCTTCTGCATTCTATAGCCTAGAGACTAGATTTGGAAAGGAGAGTCTGCTGGTAATTTAATTATGACAACAAATTTAAATCTCAATGTGCTCATCTGCTTATTGTGCACAACTGTTAAAAGAACATTTTGGCAGGTGGTATAGGCCCCTATCTTTAAAAAGGATGCTAAATAAAATTGTCTATGCCAATGCTGTCAGCTAAAATGTACTATTCTGACTCATATGTTGCATGAGAGATGGTCCTATTTCTTATTCTGTAGAAGTTGGAGGTTATCAACGAAGAGTTAGCAGCGAATAAGAGAATGGCAGTCCTGGACATCATTGTTCCAACTGGAAATTAAATATGCCAAAAGCTAGAGGAAAGCAACAGAATAATGTGGCAAAATACATTAATTGAGCTCCTGTGATGGCAAAGTCTCTGAATGACCTTTAAATAAAGAGTAGTTTGGGCAGTAGCACTGAATTGACTAACAATATAAAATGCATATGCAATGTTATGGTGCAAGATGGTCAGTTACATGGTAACCCTTGACCGAGGATTGAGGTATTGGTGCTAGTACCTTTATGAGTCACTTGCTGGCATAGCTCATGCCACATAGTCCGGGCACATGCGTCATTCCTCATCGAAGAGAAATATAGAAGAATAAGAAATTAGAAAACCCATTTTCAACTAAGAAATTTAGAAAATGGATTTAATACGTGTCATGCTAACTATGATGGGTGCCAATACTAGCTTGGCTAGGACTGCCACCACCAGCACTTGAAACATGTCCTCAACAAGCTATGAGCAATAGGTGATTATTTGATAACTCACCATTATACCATCATTGGTATAGAGATTTTAATGAAGCTCAATTAAGGCGGGAGCATTGTAATCACCAATAGAGCATGCATGAGAGCTGACCTAGGGCTTATAATTCTCATGGAAGAAGTGTTGATCATTCATGAATTTTTGAATTATCCAAATGAGTTTGCTTTGCAATCATTTGTTAGGGATGATGGACTTTTTAAATGGAATGGGGAAAAGGCTCGAATGGTACATCACTCTGCATGATTTTACTCAAACATACCAAATTTGCATTCTCAAAACCTGTTAGCTACACAATAACTTTAGGGCTCATGATTGTTATGGAAACACCTGAATGGGGTTCTGAATAGTAAGACATACAACAAGGACCAAGATAGACTTTGATAGCATGTCATATTGTTGGCTATAGATATTAAAATTTATTTGGAGCAACATCAGAAGAGTCAGCAGTTTGTGGAGATGTAGGAACTGAAAGAACTAAATCCCTCAATCAAGGATCCTGAAGTAGAAAAACCAAAAGGAGTACGAACAAAAAAACAAGTTTTAGATTTCAGGGGAAGCATATCAAGGAAAAAAACCGCATTACCCAGCTATGGTCCTGGCAATCTGGGGTCCTCTGAGGGCCAAACTAGAGACATATGTAACCTTTGGCCTCTTTTTTCTTGCACAGAGTGGCTACGCACGGTCTCGAACCCATGTCATTGTGGTTGTCAGCCCAAGTTTTTTACTATTGCATCAAGCAATGACCCCTGAGCATTATCAACAAAAATGCTCAAGAAAAATGGCTAGTTACAGTATATGCAGCTGCATGACAAGATTATGTCTTTTATGTCCCTTACTGCTCTATAAAAGCATTGTGTGGTGGTGGTACCCAAATTTTGATCATGTGTTTAGTGAATGTCCCTTGCTATGTAATGTTTGTATTGATGTTTTAGAGTGCAATGAGTGATGGCTCAACTGTACTGGAGCCTATGCTTAAATTGTGGACAAGAGCTTTTATTTGTTTGCATCTGCAGCGCTCTTTTTTTTATGAGCAATAAAATAGTAGCATAATTTCTATTTTGTTATATTCTCTTGGCAGTTCTTTCATGCTAAATGTAAACTTATTCCAGGCTTATGCACAGTCTGGGATTTTCATTTTATGATTTTGTCTATTGTTGTTTCCATGTTTTGTTACTCATCAGATGTCCTCTTCCAGCATCAGGACATTATGAACTGTCATATTCAGATTTGACTTATTTTATTGCTTTATTGATTACTTTTATTGATTTTGCAGTGCACTGGATGGAGTTGTAAACTTATGGCAAGTGCAGGCTAAAGGGTAGAATTCTTAATCTGTGCCAAAATGTTTTCTTTCGGTATTAGAATGTTAACAAGTTCTAGAGCTGTTTCTTAGGTAGGCAGTGTCATGCAATCTGTTTGCACAAAAGTCAGAGCTTGTCTTGGTGGGCAAGCAGAATATTAAAAACAGTTCTATCTACCTATTATAGTGCACTTAAATTATAATTTATTGGTCTTCAGTTAACAAAGTTATTATTATCCAGAATCCACTAGGTGCACAACTGAAATGGTGAATAAAATTAATCAAGTTACAGGCAGGCCTAGATTTATGTAACAATTGCACATGACCAAAGCATTAAAAACTATGCTGTATCAGAAGCTAAAAGGAATTGGAAATAAGCTTTTACGGCAAGTGGGGCTTCTCCGATAATGCTCTTGCACCTAGGATCTTCAGTCATCCTCAAGCATAGGAAGGACTGACTAATAACCACTGATGTTTTATTTTCTCTCTTCTCTGTTTATGTTCTGTATAAAACTGATTTCTGTACCAGGGTGAACCATATAATTAGACTAAGATTCAAGGTAAACAACTCACCAGCTGAACAAGGTAAATATCCAAGTGTTTAAACAAAACTTCATCAATTTCATCAAATGGACTCATAATTTTGTGATAATTCAAATTTGCCCGATTTGCCCATCTTGAAAGCATCTAGAAATTGCCTTCTCATACACTAAAAGAAACATATCTAACAAAAATAACTTAGACATTAATATTCCCTTCATTTGCTTGATACAATATTGTTGCGGCAGAATTTCGTTCTTGGATCGGACTGACTGGAGTTGGACGGTGGTGGCAGGTCGGCGACGGCAGGACTTGCAAGAAAAATCCCTGATCGGAGGTAGAGGAAATAAAAATGATTCGAAAATTGAGGGATTCCCATATCTTCTTCCTCATTTGGTTCGCTAGCTTCCCGGTTCCAAGCCCGATTAGAATAATTTGAAAGGTGTTGATCGATTTGGGGGCGATTAGATCCGATCGACGTCAGTCAGTTTGTGGATGGTCGGGCTATCTGGCCGATTTGGAGGTGGATGGCTTGGATGTCGTCGGCATTGAAGCGGTATGATGAGATTCTTCTCATTGAATGCTCCCTCCATCTCATAAACGGGCTTGGCCCCTCCTCTAGCGTCAATCTATTGCGGTAGAATTTCATCTTTGGGTCGGATTGACTGAAGTTGGATGGCGGCGGCAGGTCGGCGACGACAGGACCTGCAAGAAAAATCTCCGATCGAAGGTGGCTCCGACGGGGACTTTCCAACGCTCAAGTTAGAATTCTGGACAACGGAGGGAAGGAGTGAGCGTGTTGGGAGAGGAGATTTCATATCTTGAGGGTCCTCTGTGGGCCTTTATTTATAGACGAGGTTGAAGAGCCTTGAGGAGGAAGGAGAATCAGGCGGTTAGTCTTGACTTATCGGATGAGATTTGACTGTTATCCTTTCCTTATGTGGAGAGATTTGTCGGTTGTTTCTTCCTTATCTGCCTGTCGTTAGCTATTTTGGTGGTCATGGGATTTGTGGATCCACGAGAGTCAATCTTTCCTTTATATGCTTCATGTCTTCGGCCAGTACGAAATTATCCCTCAACATAAGCCCTCTGCTTCCGAGTTTGAGTCAGAATTGGGTCGGGTGAAGGGAGTACTTCCGCTTTGCTGAAGATGTGCCATGTCTGTGGCTCTCGATGAGGCGAAAGGTCACATCATCCTGGTGTTTGCAACTTCTTAGTTAACAAGGTCTTTATCGGCTCTGCTCGTTGAAAAATGAGGGGCCTTCGAGGATCCTATAGGTTACCCCGCATTTGTTGTCGAAGTTGATGGACTAAGGATCTTTGTAGGTTAGTCTTTCGAAGGTTCTTTTAGGTTAGCTTTCGCTTCTCCACTAGCCGGGGCCTTCATGAGTGTTGGCTTCATTAAAAAGCGAGCACAGCCTTGGGGGTCTTTATAGGTTTGTCCTCATTTTTTGAACTGACGAGGTCTTCTGCCCATGTAAGTTGGATCGATGAGCGTTGGGGGTCCTGGTAGGTTAGCCCCCACATTCCGTACGATTAAGGTCTTCATGGGTGTTGAGTCACTGAAAAGCGAGTATGGCCTTTGGGAGTCTTTGTAGGTTAGTCTTCATTTTTCAGTCACAGAAGTCTTGAGTTACGGATCTGTACAAAAGATAAGAGAACTCGTCGGACTGGCTCTGATTGGGCCTTTTGATTTTTCAGTTAAGTTGAACTTTGCAGTAAAGAAAATGACAGATAATTAGACCTGTGTTACTTACCCTATTTTAGTTGGTTTCCCTTTAGTTGGCTTTCATTGGTTGGTGTTCTTAAATCGCTTCACTTTGGCTTCCAAGAGTTCGGCTTCGGGAGCTCGCTTCTGGGGGTTGGCTTTTAGAGGTTGACTTTTGGACGGTCTGTACTAGGGGCTCGGCCTTTTCGGATCGACCTTAGGCTTCATCTTGGCATCGAGCTTGATTCCAGCCTTTGGTCCTTCATCTCAGCTGTTGGTCTTTTGCTTGATAGCTCAATTTTGATTCGCTCAGGTTGGTCCTCTGATGACCTTGACCTTGTTTAATTTTTGCCTCGGCTCATGTGCTCAAGGATTTGTTGTCCTGCAAGAAGGAAATAGAATGGTGGATGGTTTTGTCTTGTTCTATACCTTGGTTCAGCCTTGGCTTTGACTTCTGGTTGGCTTGGATCTGGCTTTTGGTTGGCTTGGATCTGGCTTCGAATTGGCCCGGATCTGGCTTCTAGTTGGCCTGAACCTGAGCTTTGGATCTGGCCTGATTCTGGACTTCGAATTAAGCCTGCTTTTGACTTCGGATCAGCCTGATTCTGGGTTTCAGATTAGCCTGATTCTAGGCTTCGGATCAGATTTTAGATTAGCCTGATTCTAGGCTTTGGATCAGATTTCGGATTAGTCTAATTTTGTGCTTTGGATTAGCCTAATTTTGTGCTTCGGATTAGACCTGGATCTGACTTCTGGTTGGCCTGGATCTGGCTTCTGGTTGGCCTGGATCTGGCTTCGGATTCGTTTGGATCTGGGCTTCGGATTGGCCTAGATCTGGCTTTTGTTTGGTTTGGACTTGGGCTTCGGATCAACCTGATTTTGGGCTTCGGATCAGGTCTGTTTTTGGCTTCGGATCAGGCCTATTTTTGACTTCGGATCAGCTTGATTCTGGGCTTTGGATTAGGCCAGATTTTGGGCTTCGGATTAGCTTGATTCTGGGCTTTGGATTAGGCCAGATTTTGGGCTTCGGATTAGCTTGATTCTAGACTTCCGCACACGTTCTTCCCAACTCCTTGGGTCGGATTGACTGGAGTTGGGCGATGGTGGCAGATCGGCGACGGTAGGATCTACAAGAAAAGTCTTCGATTGGAGGTGGCTTCGGTGGGGACCCTCTGACGTTCAAGTTAGAATTCTGGACAACCGAGGAAAGGAGTGAGTGTGTTGGGAGAGAGGAGATTTCATATCTTGGGGATTTTCTGTGGGTTTTTATTTATAGACGAGGCTGAAGAGCCTTGAGGAGGAAGAAGAATCAGGCGGTTAATCTTGACTTATCAGATGAGATTTGGTCGTTGTCCTTTCCTTATGTGGAGAGATTTGTTGGTTATTTCTTCCTTATCTGCCTGTCGTTAGCTATTTTGGTGATCATAGAATTTGAGGATCCATGAGAGTCAACCTTTCCTTTATATGCTTCACGTCTTCGGCCAATACGAAATCACCCCTCAACAAATATAAAGAAAGAGATCTGACTTTTATATCCGAAAGAGAATACACAATACATCTTCTAAAAAGTTATATGCAAATTTGAAAATAAATTAACTGTTAGGAGCAATCAGGGATAAGACATTTGTAATTTTAATTAGTTAACATGATATATATATATATATATAGCTGTTGACACCACAGTCATAAAGTTTTTTTAAATGTTGGAAAACATCCTGTCATTCACAATCTATTCATGAACATATGATATGGAAAAAGGGCAATTTATAATTTATTCAATCTTATGTAGATGTTGAATTAATCATTAACTTTCTTGGTTCATGATATACTGAATATTTGATGGTATTTGTTGTTGTTGTTGATGATGTGTTGTTGTTGTTGTCGTTGTTGTCGTTGTTGTCATTAATTCTTTCCTGCTACTGATTGTTAATATGTATTTGAGGTAAATATATGTTGTTGCCTTAATAGAAGTGCTTGCAATAATAACATATCTTTCTGAACTCCTTCAAACATTGATTTATTTTTCATAACTAATGGTGGGCAACAGATGTTGGAGCATATTGTTTCCTTGTGAAGCTATTACTTTGGTATTTTCATTAAACTAAGCATGTGCATACACTAATTTCGTCTTGAATTGCTTATCAATAGTGCTTTCTTGCTTTAGACATTAAGTAGTGTCTTTCTGATATTTCACTGTGTCAATACTTTTGTGATTGTAGACCTAGCGCCTTGCTACTGAGTGCTACAGATTGTGTATCGCCAAAGCAAAGGAGGTGGCCAGAAGATATTGCATGGCACCCTGATGGAGATAGCTTATTTGCTGCATATAGTGCTGATGGTGGTGATTCTCAAATATCAGTTTTAAATCTCAATGTGTCACAAGTAAGAAAAGTCCTTCAAGAAGTTCACTATGTAAAGATGCTTGTCTTTTACGCTGATTCATTATTGCATTAACTTATCATTATCACTCAGATCTGACTTGCCAAGTTCTAATAATTTGACCCAAGCAAGTCAACTTGTTCACTCAGGTAGCCAAAATATTTCTTCATAGAATGAGATTTTGAATAGTTTGGCCCAATATATTTATATGATAATTCAACTACTTAGATAAATTGGAGCATGTGGTTTTGTGGATAATGATAAGGTCCAAATATTATCCTTTCCACTTTATATATGATTAAGCCTTTTTGGCTTTATTTGGTTTGGGAGTTGGAAAAGTGGTTTAAGTATATCTATGCCTATTGAAATAATATTATCACATCATTCTTCTTTTTGTTTGATTACTGTATCTGGAATAATATCTGGTTGAGGGTGCTTTTATCCATAGATAAAAAGGCAGGAATAAATGATGGTTTTACGCCAGGAATAGCTAATGACAGCTTTTCTCTTGGAATAGCTATGCAGGGCATTAGCAAATTTGACCAGCATAACTACTAATTTGTTATGAATGTTTTTTGGAAGCTGTTTGAAATGCATGAAGGCTTATTCAAACTCTTATGCCTGCCATCTTCCCGAAGCATATGCTACTCTCTCTCTCTCTCTCTCTCTAGATGGATGTGTGCTGCCAGTTCTAACTTCTATACCAGACATGCCCAAGTAGTTTCTCCATCAAAACCATCCTCTTAGTTCTGACTGAACATATACTGGGACTCCCTTGCACTGTTCCTCTGAGAGAACTCACATCGTTCTACTTAAGAGTCCTTATTCTATTGGAATACTAGATCTGCTCTGTTAAATCCCTCCCATGCCCAATCCATACTTTTTCTCATTATTATTATTATTATTAGTAGTAGTTGTAGGCACATTGAAATTATTTTGGTTGTTATTTTTTATTCTTCTGGACAAAACCCAAATAATCAGTTCTTAGTAGGCATATTGATATTCTTTTTTTTGTTATTTCAAGTATGCCATGATATTCTGTCATGGCATACTGGTATTATTTTGGTTGTTATTTAAAGTATGCCATGCCATAGTTTTTTGGAACTTTAGGCCCACCTCCATTTATGCATGAATGTAGGTGTTGGTGCAAAAATCCGCCTGCGTCGGAGAGGCTGGAGTCGAGGGAGTCGCGGTCGCCGTCGGGACCTGCAAAAGAAGTCTAAACCGGAGTTGGGGTTGCTCCAGCAAGACCCTCCGACGCTCAAGTCAGTTCTCTGCCTCAACAAGAACGGAGTGCTCAAACGGAAATTTTAGCAGAGTTTTTGGGATAGAAATTAGAGCTTAAAGAATAACGTATCTGGGGTCCCCTTTTTATAGGCGGAGGGTGCAATAAATGATAGCGACATTTGTAACCGTCTGGCAGCGGGCCGTTCGGGGCCAGGAGGAGGTTGTTATGAAACGTAGTGGAGTGGAGTCGTGGCCATCACTGCGATTTGCCACGTGGAGTTTGTTGCGGGGAGTGAAGCGGCACCCGTTGTCGCGACTTGCCAGAGGGTGGAGGAGCCGCGAGGTATCCGTCGCAGGAAGTGGAGCAGAGTCGTGGCTGTTACTGTGGCCTGTCAGGGAGTGATGGAGCCGCGTGGGATCCGTCGCAGGAAGTGGAGCAGAGTCGTGGCCGTTACTGTGGCCTGCCAGGGGGTCTAGGCCTGTCGATCGAAGTTCGGTTGGGGCGTCTGGCGGAGAAAGGTGGCTAGCTACCCATCTGAGAGGAGCTCGGATGCTGCAAATCCTGTTGGGTGACTTGGGCGTTAAGGCGGCAGGCGAGGACCACGTGCCGTAGGAGCTCGGTCAGAGGCTTCCCGCAGGCGTAGCCCGGTCTCGCGCAAACTTTGGCAGAGGGCCGACCGGCGGTGGACGTCGGATGGTGCTGGAGAGGTTGGTCCTCAACGGAAGCTCGGACGAAGGCCTACAGTGGGGATCCGGCACGGACCGCTCATGGTAGAAACTTGAAGAAGATCGCTGTGTAGCGGAAGCTTGGAGTGGGTTGCTTGCGGTAGAAGCTTGGAGTCCGGCCTTCGTAGGAGTCGGGGTGAGGTCTACCTGCAGCCGGAGTCGGGGACGAAGTCCGGCTCCCGTAGGAGTCCGGATGAAATCTACCTACAGTTGAAGTCGGGGACGAAGTCCGGCTCCCGTAGGAGTCCGGATGAAGTCTACCTGCGCAGTTGAAGTCGGGGACGAAGTCCGGCTCCCGTAGGAGTCCGGATGAAGTCTACCTGCGCAGTTGAAGTCGGGGACGAAGCCCGGCTCCCGTAAGAGTCCGGATGAAGTCTTCCTTCAGTTGAAGTCGAGGACGAAGTTCGGCTCTCGTAGGAGTCTGGATGAAGTCCACCTGCAGTTGAAGTTGGAGACGAAGTCCGACTCCCGTAGGAGTCCGGATGAAGTCCACCTGCAGTTGAAGTTGGGGACGAAGTCTGGCTCTCGTAGGAGTCCGGATGAAGTCTACCTGCGCAGTTGAAGTCGGGGACGAAGCTCGGCTCCCGTAGGAGTCCGGATGAAGTCTTCCTTCAGTTGAAGTCGGGGACGAAGTCCGGCTCCCGTAGGAGTCCGGATGAAGTCCACCTGCAGTTGAAGTTGGGGACGAAGTCCGGCTCCCGTAGGAGTTCGGATGAAGTCTACCTGCGCAGTTGAAGTCGGGGACGAAGTCCGGCTCCCGTAGGAGTCCGGATGAAGTCTTCCTTCAGTTGAAGTCGAGGACGAAGTCCGGCTTCCGTAGGAGTCCGGATGAAGTCCACCTGCAGTTGAAGTTGGGGACGAAGTCCGACTTCCGTAGGAGTCCGGATGAAGTCTACCTGCAGTTGAAGTCGGGGACGAAGTCCGGCTCCCGTAGGAGTCCGGATGAAGTCTACCTGTAGTCAAAGTCGGGGACGAAGCCCGGCTCCCGTAGGAGGATGAAGTCTTCCTTCAGTTGAAGTCGGGGATGAAGTCCGGCTCCCGTAGGAGTCCGGATGAAGTCTAGAAGGTGGTCGATCATCGTGGAAACTTGGGTGGGGTCCGTCCGTCGCGAAGAATCCGGTCGACGCTGGTGGGGGCTTATCCGTCGGCAAAACTTGGAAGTGTTGCGGAAGCTCGGCCGCCAGAGAGGTTCGGAGAGATGTCGCCGAAGGTCGGAAGTCGGTAGAATCCCCGGAGGGTCACTCCTATCACGAACTTCGGCTGGGGGTATTTTATACCCAACACCAGTCCCCCTACTTTCGAGTTCGAGTTTCGAACGAAGGAAGCACAGAGAAATTTTCACGGCCAAAGTTGTCCCCTTGAATCCTGTGCATGATCGCCCTCAGATATTCCGGTATTTAATGCGCGCGTGCTGGAGTTTTTTCAAATCGGGGCGATCCGAAGGGACCTTTCAGAATTCCCGCTGGTGCGTTGGCTCAGGTACGGCGCAGTAATGGCTCTGTCAGCTGTCAGCCGCTTTTAGCCGCCTGCGGTGGCGAGTGGGACACGCGGCGAGCGTGGGTCGGCCTAGAGAGATCCACGATCATTATAGCGCCGGATCCCAGGGTCTATTTAAACCTGCCTTTCCGCCTTCAGGAGTCTCATTCTGCCTGAGAGTTCTGTCGGTGTCTGCCTTCTCTCCGAGAGCTCTGATCCTCTTTGGCGTCCAACTTGGCCCTAAGCGTTCTTCGAGTCATCCCTATCCTCGCCCTCTGCACCCTTCGGAGCGATCTAGGTTAGTCCCGGAACTTTCGTTTCTCTTCTTGCCATCTAGGTGCCCTTTCTCCTCCATTTTTCTTCTGCCGCATTCCTCTGGTTTGGTCCCCCGCAAACCTTGCGCCTCTTGTCCCGCCTGATTTCTCCGGGATTTTTAGGGTCTTTGTTTGAAATGTCTTCTGGCACCTCCGCCTCTAGTGGTTCTAGGAGTTCGTCCGCCTCAGCCCCTCAGAACCCCCACACTGTAAACGAACCCACATCTAGGGCTGGGCCTCGCCTGGTTTTTGCGCCGGGTGCCATTCCTTGTTCTCTGACTCCGGATAAACTTCTACTGATAAGGGTTCAGTATGGAGTTCCTCCGAAGTATGATCTGGAGCTTCCTGGTCCCTCCGATCGGGCTAGCACCCCCCCACCTGGCCGTTTCTGCCTGCATCAGGAGGCCTTTCGTGCCGGACTCCAGCTTCCGCTTCCGCCCTTTGTCGTCGCCCTTTATTTAATTAGCTTTTCAACCTTCGTTCTGACCTCCTAGCCGCCCTTGCAGATCGGGCACCAGCTCCTTGCCAATATCGAGGCGATGAATCGAGCGAGGAGGGACGCCATCCAGGCGGAGGAGAGTCGTCGGGCCGAAGTTGCTCGCCTCAAGGAGAAGGTAGCCGAGGTAGTCACACTCCAAGAGGCCCCGGAGAAAGAAAAGCAGGCCCTGGAGAAAGAAAAGCAGACCTCGGAGGAGACGGTGAGGAAGGCGGAGGCCGAGGTCGCAAATTTGGTGGAGCAGATCCCGGTCCTGGTCTCGGAGGCCAGGGTTCTAGCGGTGGAAGAGTTCAAGGCCTCTGCGAAGATGAGGGACCTGAACGTCAAGTTCGGCCAAGAAGCATTCATCAAAGGATTTGAGCTCTGTCAGGAGAAGGTGGTCAAGAAATTTCCCGAGCTCAACCTCAGCTTCTTGGGCGAGACATCTGAAGACGAAGCCGGTCCCTCTCCCACTGCTACTGCCACCGCAGCCCTCCTTTCGGGAACACCGAGCTCCCCAACCCCTACTTCAGAGGTCTGAGACCTCTGACTTTGTATTTTTCTTTTATTGCAATTTTTCTGTTCCTTCTTGTCTTTAAGGAACATTCAATCAATAAAATTGGGTTTCTCCTTATAGAGGGCTTCTCCTCTCTTCTTCCCCCCTCTCTCCTCTTCTTCTCTCTTTTTTTTCTTCTTGCAATGAGACGCGCCTTGACGCTTTTGTCTCACGATGGCAGTGTCCTGCCGAAGCGCTTCCCCTTCCACAGGGAATTCTGTTGAAGTCCATGATCCAATGTTTGAAGAAGAAAGTTCATCATTTGACAAAGAGCTCGAAGGAGATGGATGGCGAACTTCGCAGGTTGAGGGAGAGCCACTCTGAAGCCACCGCGGAGGCCATCCGCTTTCGAAACCTCCACGTGAAGGGGATCATTGAGTACAGTCGGAGGAAAGCGACCTTCGAGAAGGAGCTCGAGGAACACAAAAAGTGCGCCAGCGACCGATCTTGGGCTCAAGCTGCCAAGATCAGTTCTCTCAGAGTGGAGCTGTCGGTTGCACGGGAGAGGATTAGCCAGTTGGAAGGAAGCTCGTCCCGGCTTTCGACTCGGGCCGACTGCGATCGGGAATGGTTGAAGAAGTTCTCTGACCTTCAGCAACAGCTCCAGGATGCCGAGGCGAGCTATGACGCATACCAGACCGGTTGGTGCAGGCAGGTGGACGAATACAAGGGGAAACTCAGGATGGCGACCGACGAGGTTGCCCGCCTTCAAAGGCAGCTAGCTGAGGGGGCTCAGTTTGCTCCCGTTCTGGATTCCGACGAACTCCAATCCCTGAGAAGAACTGTAGAAGAGCTATCTGTCGCCTTTGGGGAGGGGAAGGCCGAGCTACAACAATTGATGATCCAGCTGGTATGCGAGCAGCAGGCAGTTAAGGATGCGGAGGCGGAATCCAAGGTCTTGAGAAAAAGGCGCCGAGAGGCGGAGAACGAAAGCCAGCGGCTTCATCGGAGATATATGAAAATGCTGATGAGAGAGAAGGAATTGGAAGAAGTCGAAAGTTTAAGGCACTCCCTGATGAGGATTGAAGCCGAAAGTTCGAAGTCGGAGGAAGCCGGGCCCCCTTAGGGCTCTTTTTGTCCTTCGTCCCTCTAAGTGTCTTCTTTTGCTGCTTGTCTGTTTGTTGTCGCCGTTGTTGTTGTCGTTGTTTTTTTTTTTCGGTCTTCCAGGCTCTGTAACACATATTTTGCTAATGAAATGAAAAGGTCTTTGTTACCTTACTCGTATGTCGTGTTGAATTGTCGTGCGTCGGACTTCTTTCATTTTTGTCCCGTGCGATGTCGATGTTGTTCGAAGGTTCCTGGTTCATCTTTGTATTAGGTCGCCATTACCGAGTTTCTTGTGCTTTTGATTGGTTCGGCGTCGACACCGCTTGGAGGTTCCTAGCCATCGCCGTGTCGATTTACCTTTTGTTCGCGACCGTAGATCTTACTTTCTCTTCCTCCCTCTTCATAGAGACGAGGTCCTTTGTGCTTTTAGTGTAGTTTGGCCTCTGTTTTTCATGGGGATAGCCCGTCACTGTTCCTTCACATTCCTCTCTTTCTTCTCTCTCTTTTTTTTTTTTTTTTTTGGGCAAGGGTTCTCCCTAGCTTTTTACAGAGTCGCGGTAGCGCAGAAGGGTCGCCGAGAAGGTTTTCTTCTTTCTTGTCGGGTCTCGAATGGCCGGACCTTAATTGGTGTTAAGACGGGGTTCTTCCCCTATTTCTGATGTGATCGGTTTCAGCTCAGGTTAGGACGAGGTTCTCCTTCTGTTCCTAACGGGGCTGTGGAGGTACATATGGGCGCCGTATGGCCTCTCCCCCCATCCGGTCTACAAACAACCGGGCCTTCGACCTTGTTCATATTAAGGCGAGGTTCTCCTCCTATCCCTAACATGACTGTGGGGGCGCATATGGGCGCTGTACGACCTCTCCCCCCATCCGGTCTACAAATAATCGGGCCTTCGACCTTACTCATGTTAGGGCGAGGTTCTCCTCCTGTCCCTAACATGGCTGTGGGGGCACATATGGGCACTGTATGGCCTCTCCCCCCATCCGGTCTACAAATAACCGGGCCTTCGACCTTGCTCATGTTAGGGCGAGGTTCTCCTCCTGTCCCTAACATGGCTGTGGGGGCGCATATGGGCGCTGTATGGCCTCTCCCCCCATCCGGTCTACAAATAACCGGGCCTTCGACCTTGCTCATGTTAGGGCGAGGTTCTCCTCCTGTCCCTAACATGGCTGTGGGGGCGCATATGGCGCTGTATGGCCTCTTCCCCCATTCGGTCTACAAATAATCGGTCCTTCGACCTTGCCCACATTGGGGTTTGTTTTTGTTGTCCGATGGGGTCGTCTCCTGTCGTTACAAGTCTATGCCAAAAAGGAAAAGATGTGCAAGTCTGAAAGAAATCTTGATTTAAAGCGGGATCGTTCGCAGTACATTTACAAGTTTTCAAACCCTAGGGCTGTGGAAGGTCTGCTTCCTGGCAAGGTCCTCCAGAGACGGAGTTGATGATCCCAATTGGAGGCCGATCTCCGGGCTGCTCTTCCCTCCTTGGCGGCTCAGGCTGTGGCAGGGCCCTTGGCCGATCTTCTCTACCCTCAGGCCGGCGCCGAATGAACCTATCGAGTTGACCTCGTCGGATGAGCTCCTCGATCTCGTCTCGGAGCTGGATGCATTCCTCCATGTCGTGGCCGTGGTCACGATGGTAGAGGCAGAACTTGTTAGGATTGCGCTTCTCGGGGTGCGTGCGCATCCTCTCTGGCCTTGGGAGCTGCTCTCTGACCTCCATCAGCACCTGGGTTTTCGATGTGTTGAGGGGGGCATAGCTGCGGAATCTTCCTGGGGGAGAGCCCCGTCGAGCCCGACGCTCCGGGCTTCCTTGCCTGCGTGCTCGGGGAGGAGTCTGGACCCGCTTGCGCCCGGGAGGAGTTCGAGAACGTGGCCGAGCTTCTCTCGACCCTTTTTCGACTGCGGGCCTACCCGAGTCTCCCGCCTGCCGCTCTCTCGCGGTCTCCTCATCCTTCATTTTGAAGGCTTCTTTCGCTCGGGCATACCCTTCTGCCTGAGCCAACAGGTCAGCAAAATTCCTGGGGTACTTCTTTTCCAGGGAGAATAAAAGGTCATTCTTCTGAAGGCCGCCTTTCGGGGCGGCCATCGCTACCGATTGGTCCAAGTTCTGGACCTCCAATGCGGCGATGTTGAAACGGTTGATGTATGCCCGAATGGACTCCCCCTCCTGCTTGATGTTGATGAGGGACTCCGAACCCTTCCGGGGACGCCGACTGCTAACAAAATGAGCCACAAACTGGTGGCTTATCTGATCAAAGGAAAAGATGGTACCCGGCTTCAGCACCGAGTACCAGTTTCTCGCTGCTCCCTTCAAGGTGGATGGGAAGGCTCGGCATAGAATGGCGTCGGGTGCGCCATGAAGCAGCATCATTGTCCGGAAGGCCTCCAGGTGGTCAACTGGGTCCGAAGTCCCGTCGTAGCTTTCAAATTGAGGGAGCTTGAAGTTTGACGGGATCGGTTCCTGCATGATCATTTGAGAAAAGGGAGGGTCAGTACAAATGTCCTCACCATAAGTGGGGAGAGCGTGGCGGAGTTCTTCGATCCGTCGGTTCATCTCGTAGAGCCTCCGGTTCAGAAAATCCTCTCGACTACGGGTCTCGAGAGTCTTCTGGCAGAATGGAGGTAGAGATCTTTCAGGGGTGGAATCGTGATCTGACTGAGGGCTCTCCACCCTCGGATTCGTCTTTCCGGGAAAGACGGGGCGATTGGCCCAAGTGGCCCGTCCCACCGTCGGATTTTGGAGTTCCGGCGACATTCTGTCCAGCCGCACTGACGCCTGTGGCTGTTGCTGCTGCTACATGGCCTGCACCGCTTCAGCGAGGCCTCTGACCTGCTGGGCTAGTAAGTCGAGTTGTTCCGCGCCAACCGCCGTAGCCGGAGGGGGAGGAGGCTGGGAAACTGGAGGTGAAGTCGGAGCCTGAGATCTGGCCGCGGAGGTCGTGGATCGCCATGTGGATGCTTTGCGGGGAGGCATCGGGCGAAGATCTAGTGGGGGAAGGAGGAGAGGTCGTCGGAAAAGATGACTAGAGGCGGTCCCGTTGAGCGCTCCTTTAAGAACAAGGATACTGCGAAGACACAGCCCTTCCTCTAGCGCCAATCCTGTTGGTACAAAAATTCGCCTGCATCGGAGAGGCTGGAGTCGAGGGAGTCGCGGTCGTCGCTGGGACCTGCAAAAGAAGTCTAAATCGGAGTTGGGGTTGCTCCGGCAAGACCCTCCGACGCTCAAGTCAGTTCTCTGCCTCAACAAGAATGGAGTGCTCGAACGAAAATTTTAGCAGAATTTTTGGGATAGAAATTAGAGCTTAAAGAATAAAGTATCTGGGGTCCCCTTCTTATAGGCGGATGGTGCAATAGATGATAGCGACGTTTGTAACCGTCTGGCAGCGGGCCGTTCGGGGCCAGGAGGAGGTTGTTATGAAACGTAGTGGAGTGGAATCGTGGCCATCACTGCGATTTGCCACGTGGAGTCTGTTGCGGGGAGTGAAGCGGCGCCCGTTGTCGCGACTTGCTAGAGGGTGGAGCCGCGAGGTATCCGTCGCAGGAGGTGGAGCAGAGTAGTGGCCATTACTGTGGCCTGCCAGGGAGTGATGGAGTCGTGTGGGATCTGTCGCAGGAAGTGGAGCAGAGTCGTGGCCGTTACTGTGGCCTGTCAGGGAGTGATGGAGCCGCGCGGGATCCGTCGCAGGAAGTGGAGCAGAGTCGTGGCCGTTACTGTGGCCTGCCAGGGGGTCCAGGCGTGTCGGCCGAAGTTCGGTTGGGGCGTCTGGCGGAGAAAGGTGGCTAGCTACCCATCTGAGAGGAGCTCGGATGCTGCAAATCCTGTTGGGTGACTTGGGCGTTAAGGCGGCAGGCGAGGACCATGTGCCGTAGGAGCTCGGTCAGAGGCTTCCCGCAGGCATAGCCCGGTCTCGCGCAGACTTTGGCAGAGGGCCGACTGGCGGTGGACGTCGGATGGTGCTGGAGAGGTTCGTCCGCAACGGAAGCTCGGACGAAGGCCTACGGTGGGGATCCGGCACGGACCGCTCATGGTAGAAACTTGAAGTAGATCGCTGTGTAGCGGAAGCTCGGAGTGGGTCGCTTGCGGTAGGAGCTCGGAGGCCCTCGTAGGAGTTCGGAGTGAGGTCTACCTGCAGCCGGAGTCGGGGACGAAGTCCGGCTCCTGTAGGAGTCCAGATGAAGTCTACCTGCAGTTGAAGTCGAGGACGAAGTCCGGCTCCCGTAGGAGTTCGGATGAAGTCTACCGGCGCAGTTGAAGTCGGGGACGAAGTCTGGCTCCTGTAGGAGTCCGGATGAAGTCTACCTGCACAGTTGAAGTCGGGGACAAAGCCCGGCTCCCGTAGGAGTCCGGATGAAGTCTTCCTTCAGTTGAAGTCGGGGACGAAGTCCGGCTCCCGTAGGAGTTCGGATGAAGTCCACCTGCAGTTGAAGTTGGGGACGAAGTCCGGCTCCCGTAGGAGTCCGGATGAAGTCTACCTGCGCAGTTGAAGTCGGGGACGAAGTCCGGATGAAGTCTTCCTTCAGTTGAAGTCGGGGACGAAGTCCGGCTTCCGTAAGAGTCCGGATGAAGTCCACCTGCAGTTGAAGTTGGGGATGAAGTCCGGCTCCCGTAGGAGTCCGGATGAAGTCTACCTGCGCAGTTGAAGTCGGGGACAAAGTCCGGCTCCCGTAGGAGTCCGGATGAAGTCTTCCTTCAGTTGAAGTTGGGGACGAAGTCCGGCTCCTGTAGGAGTCCGGATGAAGTCCACCTGCAGTTGAAGTTGGGGACGAAGTCCGGCTCCCGTAGGAGTCTGGATGAAGTCCACCTGCAGTTGAAGTTGGGGACGAAGTCCGACTCCCGTAGGAGTCCGGATGAAGTCTACCTGCAGTTGAAGTCGGGGATGAAGTCTGGCTCCCGTAGGAGTCCGGATGAAGTCTACCTGTAGTCGAAGTTGGGGACGAAGTCCGGCTCCCGTAGGAGTCCGGATGAAGTCTTCCTTCAGTTGAAGTCGGGGACAGTTCGGCTGTCGTAGGAGTCCGGATGAAGTCTAGAAGGTGGTCGATCATCGTGGAAACTTGGGTGGGGTCCGTCCATCGCGAAGAATCCGGTCGATGCTGGTGGGGGCTTATCCGTCGGCAAAACTTGGGAGTGTTGCGGAGGCTCGGCCGCCAGAGAGGTTCGGAGAGATGTCGCCGAAGGTCGGAAGTCGGTAGAATCCCCGGAGGGTCACTCTTGTCACGAACTTCGGCTGGGGTGTATTTTATATCCAACAGTAGGGTTTTGAGCTGTTTGGCTTAGATAAGGTTTTGCATGATTGCAGTCTAATACATTTTTGAATTATGCAAACTTCTCTGTCTCTCTCTCCCTCTTCCTCCCTCCCTTCCTCTATCCCTGATCTAGCATCAAATTCTACAACTCAGCCAAATCAATGAAGAACCCTTAACTCCAAAAGAATGGTTGTTGCTGCCTATCTCTCTCTTTAAAAGAATGGTTGTTGCTTGTTTATGGTTTTTCTGAACCAGGTTCCACATAAAACCATCAGGAACCATTCTGGAAAACGACAAGGAAAACAATAGAACTGTATGGTCCCATTCAGTTTAGCAAAATGAATTTGTTATTTGCCTTATAATTCTAGCAAATGGCCACTTTCTAGCAAAATTCATGTGTATATAAAATCTGATATTTTAAGGTGGGTGCTCTTAAGGCTTTCAAGCTGGTTTGTAGGAGTTTCAAGCAAGACTTTCAAGCCTATTTTTGTTTAATTGTTCTTGGAGTACCCCTTCCTTCTAAAAAATAATTACCAAGCCTTTATTTTTCAGCAATTCTTCTTGCAGTTCCTCAAACCTGCAAAAGTCATCATCCAAGTTCATTTAGGAACTCGCTTCTTATGTGTGTAAAAAAGAGGCATCCGAGTATATCATACTCTTTGAGAGGGTCAGATGTACGCATCCTTACCCCCACCTGTGGAGAGGATATTTCTTTATTTCTCATCCATGATAGCCAGGTCACAATGGAGCAGCCTTATCCTTGCGCCAAGGCCCACCCTCTTGTGTGTTCACAATTAATTATAATTTAGAAAGTTCATAATATATACCTTTAATGTCCTTCTATTTTATTATTAGTTAAGGCCATGTGCATTTGCATGTGCACTTTTACTAGTATGCTTGTTACTAGTGTAAAAACTAACAGCCTCTGAATTATATAATTTATGATTGTATCTTAGGTTGCAAGTCAAGAAAAAATTGCATTTACTCAACTAAGTATTATCATTGACAAGGATGAAATTTTGGAGTCATCAAGTCATTTAACTCATAATAGGCTCAGTAAGACTCGAATAGCTTCTACATATTTCTTCAAATGATAAACATGCTTGTGTATCCACGCATAGAAACACTGTTGTGAGTTGTCAAAGAGATTGAGAAGGTTACTATAAATGAGCAAATGAAAGAGCAATTACTGAACTGACTTCTTTTAAAATTATTATGTATTTGAGTATAAAACTTATTTAAATGTTTGCCATATCTTAACATGCTTTAGTGAAAGGATGCTTATAAGATCATGATTCAAGTCTTTGTGTTTACCTTTGTTTCTGACAGTGTGCGTCAATAGTGACCCAATCCAAATATTAAGTTCACTATCCAAATCTGCGATATTAGTTTTTACCTTATGTTCATATCTTAATGAAATGATTTGGAAGAGGAGCTTGACCTGTGGCTGTGGCTTGGTGAACAAGCTATTGTTATATCATGTCAAACACTGAACTTTCTTCCTAGAACCTTGTGTAAAGAGATTGAAACTTAAGCAGATAAGTCCCAAAATGACTCCTATAGGATTATTTAGAATGGAAATAAGGGAAAGTACTGCTAGATTATTCATTTGATTATCATTAGTCTGCATCCCAACCTCTGCAACAGTGCAAGTTGGTTCAGATAACAGCTATCTTCAATTTGAAGCTTAGGTATTCAATCTAGATAATTTCTAGGTTCACAAGCCATTGAATAGTGTTTCATTCTCAGTGGAAAAAATTACTAAATTAGCAAAGTAAGGAGGAAAAAAAGAGAGAATTGTATGCAGCTATACCTCATGAGATTTTTAGCCAATGTGTCATAATAGGCATTTGCTCCTATTATTGACATTAAACCTGGCCTTCTTTGGTAAGGATTAGCAAGAGGGTTATGCATGCAGAATCAACGTAACCTGATTGTGTCAATGAACAAATGGATTACACTCGTAAAAGTTCGGAAGTTGGAACCCAAAATAGTAGTCTAGAAATGATTTGAACTAGGAGTGCATTAGTAATTGTGTGAAATAATGTCATGATTCATAGTTATTAATCAAAACTTTAAAAAGTTATTCCAGACAGGCTTTTCATATTTAATAATGAATAGAAATGTAAGATTTGTGGAGCAAAAGCATTTTAGATGTTGTCATATGTTTAGATCCTTGTAACATGAGAAGCATGGTTTGTTGTACCACTCCATACCATCCGACATGGGGCATGCCATACCATATCAGTACCTTACTGGTATGCTATATCATCCCATACTGATACTGTCATATCGTATTGTACTACATACCAATATTATAATAGGATTTTATCGATGTGGGGTTCAGTATCGAGACGGCAAACCTTGCTAAGAAGTGAAACTTAAGTCTTTTATTAGATGCAACACCTTTGGTACAACCTTGCAAGCTGCGACTAGTTTCACCACATTGGAGTCCACCAAAACCTATGTCATTGTTGTGGTTAGTTACATTATCATTATCTAAGTTAATGGCATGATATTTGTTGCATTTTGACTCCTATAACTTGCATATGATTTGCTTAGGTATGTTCTTTGTTGATTTTCTTTTCCCATAGGAAATGCTATGGCAAGAGAGTCTCCATAAGCATTTTGCCACGGTGGAAATTTGTTGATAGACATTGCCTGATTCTGTTTTTATTCTTATACGCCTTTGTTACACCAAATTTGAGAGCAAGTCTCTATACTTGCATGGTTTGCCAAACCGCTTCGAATCGAATGGTTCGGAGCATGTCAAACTATATCCGGCGGCTAACTGGTGTGGTTCGGACGTTCGATTTGGAATATCAGTGAAAATGGAGTGAGGAGAATGAAAGAGAGGAAGAGAGAGACGAAGGGAGATTAGGAGAGAGAAAGGCTAGTGGTGGTCCGTCGAGGCCTCTGGGGCTTTGCGGTCCTCCATTAGATGCAAGAAGAGAGATAGAGAGAGAGGGAAAGGGAGAGAGGAGTGAGGAAAAGGAGGTGGGGAGGTTGTCGGAGGGATGCTGGGTGACCGCTGCGATCGTCAGACGGCCCAAATCCGTCTCATGGTTGCCACGGATTTGAAATAGGGATGATGCATCTGTTTCATTACATTTGTTTTAAAATGCGATAAATCCATTGCCAGCTTTACTATTTATCATATTTTTTTAAGAAAAAGTGATGAAATAGGGGTATTGGCCTGATGGATTTGGGTCGTTTGATGGCCATGACGACTATCCGACAGCCCTTTGGTGGTCTTCCCGCTTCCTTCCCCTCACTTCTCTTCTGTCCCTTCTTTTTTGGTGCTCTTATTTTCTCTCGCGGAGGATCGTGGAGCTCGAGAGGCATCGATGGCCCTCCGAAGGGCAGTGGCCACCGCCGACATCTCCACCGGCCTCTCTTTCTTTCTATCCCTCTCATTCCCTCCCTCCTCTCTTATTCTCTCTCTATTTCTCCCCGGTTTATCCCTTGTTTCTATATTGGTTCGGATCCGATACGGTATGGGGATGTATCGACTCATACCATTGGTTGGCTAGCACAGGGTTATGTTTCTGAGTCGGCGAATCTTTCTCTATAGTTTAGGCCAAATGTTTGATGGAGATGGATTATATTAGGGTCGACGGTATCACCTCAAATTGACCTATTTGGAGTGTACTGAATTGAGGCGATGGGAATTGGGATGGTTCGCCTTGTCAACTTGGAATAGAGGCTTAATTCGATTATTCCACCTCCCTCCAAACTCATGATTGCCCTTCCCCCCTGCGTTCCGTCATGTTTGAGACCCCTCTCCTAAATCAGTGCTGCTCGCTCTCCCTTTGCAACGTCATTGGTAAGCATCCCCTTTCTCTCTCTATCTCTTGCTTTGCTAGGGTTAGAGTTTCCCTTGGCTCTCTCCCTTCCTACCTCTCTTGTTCTCTCGCTTTACTAGGGTTAGGGTTTAACCTTCAGCCCAACCCCTTCGTCTGTCTTTCCTCTTCCTCTCCTTTCTCTCTTCCTCTCTTCTTTCTTCCTCTACCCCTTTCTCTTCCTATATTTGATACACCTTGAAATAGCACGGTATAAAGCCATACCATTAGGGCTAAAATCAGATCGAATACGGATCGGATACTAGCATATCCATGTCCATATTTGTTTTGTCTGACGAATACAAATACGGATGTAGATATTATTCGGATGCAAAAATTCATATCCATATTTGTTTAAACGGATATGAATATAATGCGGATATTAAAAGTATGAATATAATTATGAATATAAGTTGGATAATTAAACTTTATGATTATGGAATCAAAGATATTACTAAATATATGATAAATCAAGTTAATTGTAGGTTTATATGGTTGTATATTTTTTTTAAAAAATTATAGGTGCTACATAACAATATATAGGTTACAGATAGATTCGGATATTTGGATATAGATCGGATGGTTGTCTATCCATATCCATATCCATTTTTCTTTAACGGATATGGATACGGATATAGATATTAGTTGGATCCTCAAATTTTTGTTCATATCCGGATTGATTCAGATATGAAAATGGATCTGGATGGATATTATTCATACTACTTTTACCCCTACGTACCGTGCCAAACTGGCCGCCGGTTGGTACGCCCTCTGGTATTGGTTCGGCGAACTTTAATACTATTTCTCAAAATTTTGGTTATCCATGATAAGAATTTTCAAGAAAAAACCTTGAGCGCAATCCCCTATAGTATTATTTACATGTAAGCAAAAAAAACCTCTTGTATCAGCACCCTTCTAAGTTCATCAACCTCTCACAAATAGTTAAATTTATGTTTGTTGCAAGTTTGGACTTGCATGTTTCCATGCGCTTGTTTCTATGGTCACTAAGGATCTCACCTTTATCTTACTCATGTTTTCTAGGTTCTTTCTAGTATCTGAAACCATTAATTTAGTGCACCAAGATCTTCAGCTAACTAGATATTCATGTGCCAAAATTTTCATGCATAGACATGGTACATTGCATTTTCTTGTGCTAGAATTCCTAATGAAGAGGATTTAACTGTGTGATTTGAAGATCCTTCAAATTGCGTTCCATGATCAAATTTGATATGCATCAGCACTTGTATCAATTATCCTATTTCTAGAATAAAAAAAAGGCTCTAGATACCTCTTAGTTATGCCTAGATACTTCAACGATACATTTGAGGGTGAAAGGAGTTTCTATTTTTTTTTTTAATTTTCTTTTTGTGATAATTATGAACCTTTAATGATGGATATGATGATGGTTAGTTTTAAAGTTTATGATAATGATGTTATCATATGAAATATAGAAATTTTTACTGTCTTAATGCATCATGCTTTATGCATGTTTTTTCACACACATAAAAATGTATATTTATCCATGTTGTGTCCTTATAATCCATTTTTTTCAAGATTTGTTGTATTGGCCTATCTGTATTTGGTTGTATTCATATTCATGTCTTCCTTTATGCTTCATACATTTACCATTTCTTGACTAGCTTGTATTCAGATGTGACTGATGCATTTGAAGACTAAAAGTTTGTTGTCTATGGTTATGTTGTTGATCATGTTGTTTTTTTGGTCATGATGTTTATCAAGTTGTTATTGATGGTATTGGGATTTTGGGAGGATAAGATGTATAATTTGATCAGTCATTTGTCGGCCAAATCACAAGGCCAAGCCAAAAAAAAAAAAATCTGATTCCCTGCTTGTTGCAAATAAAAAGATGCAGGGTTTGACCAGATCTGGTAGGTCAAACACCACTTTCTTCTTTGTTAACATTGTAATGTTCTATCTAAAGGAACTTCTATTGTCTCCACATTGAATTTCATTGCTGTGAATTCAACACAGGGAATGGGTCCCCATTTCTTGTTCATTTTTGGGTCCCTTCCATTTCCTTTTGACCTTTTCATTGACTATTCTAGTGGCCTAATGAAAATCAATATCATCTGTTGCTTATTAATCTAATATAAGGGTGGCAGTGGGAGCAAATAGCCCCCTAAGGCCCACCCAAATCTGACCTAGAATTTCAGTTTTGGTCTTAGATGCAGATCCTGATCCCCAATGGGTCGGGTTTCAACTATAGGCTGATGCATACCTGATACCTGAAAACATGATATCCTAGTTTTAAATATGTTGATCTCTCTATGATATTTTTTCACTAATTAGAATCTTTCTCCTTTCATTTAATCATCTTTACTCCATCTTTGCATGTTAAAGCAGCCCTAGTCCGTAAAGTAATTCACTTTTTTTGTGGCAGCATTTGCATTGTTGTTGGTGAACATCGATACAGTGTATAGGACATCAATGGAAATCATGCAGTGACTGCCCTTTTTGTCCTTGGTCCTCATCTTCCTCTTGTCGGTCACTTTTGTTGAGATGAGGAATGAGGATGCTTCATCCAGTGTAGGCAGTGTGTCAAAATCTTCTTTTCTTGCTCCAAGCTTTGCCTTTGAGTTTTTCTCTAGAGTCCAAGAATATACTCAACAGAGCCCAACAAGTACTTGATAACAACTAAATGCCTGATTGTGAGCTTGACCCTTTTTGGGTCTATATTTGTACAAGTGAAGAGTCAAGTTCAGGACTTATGTACATAATTCGAGTTGGGGCACCTAAATTCTACCCATTGCCACCTTGATGCAATCATATATGGGAAACCTAGCATGTATAAAATGGTGCTGGGAGCACCAAAACAAGTTGCACTATCATGTTGAACATGATATTTCTCCAACCTAGGTAGATTGATTGATATATTTGTTCTTTAAATTTTATCTCATTTATCTTTTTAAAATAGTCTTCAAATTTATGATGAGGATGGTTGTTAAAAGTAGAAATTTAGAGGTCCATAGTTTATGACATTTTTAGTTTGTAAAAAATTTCATTATGATTAGGAAAGTCCTTTATCTTCAATTTTATTTTTGGTGGGTTTAGTTTTTAAGTTGCACTTGCAGGTTGGAGCAAGGAAGTTTAAATTTGTGATAATTGTAATTCTTAGGTGCTCCTTGTACCTGATCTTAGGTCATGGTCTCCTTCCTGTCATTCCCTTATCAACAAGTTTCTGTTTTTCATTCATACCAATGCTTCAGATATATTCATTGTGTTTGAAGCAAATGGTGAGCATGTAGCGGTTGGGGGTTTTCATGACAGATAGTGGCTAGTGATGCTATAGCGGATGCCATGTATCCAAGGCTGGTTACTAAAACAAGTCGATTTTTTTTTTTATGAAAAATGAGGAAAAGATATCAAGGGCAAAGCTATGAAAGATCATCTGCTTGACATCCTAACATCATGTCAACATACGTATAATGCAATGGTGCATAGCCTATTGGCATAATATCATCATCCACCTAATTTAGTAACATCAATTATGGGATAAAGATGGCCGCAATCACATAAGATCAACCATAAAATAAAGATGCCCACAATAACCCAACCTTAACTATAGAAATATGCCCACAAGCATATGAGATAATCTACCAAATAATACATGAGCATATGGATAATATACTCCTTCAAAATCTAGGCAAAAGGGTCAAATGATGGTTGACTATCCAATGATCAATCTTCATCTCTTGCTTCTAGGATGTCTACTCGAGCATTTGAACTAGAGATGCCCAAGTCATTCATCTTGATATATGGCTTTCCTTCTCCATCTCGCTTGACATTGATGATTTAGACTCAATTTCAACAATGTTGATGTTTTCATTCTTTCAAGGTTCAACGAACTAGTATCAGGGATCTTACTGTCCATCAACCGGTTTGGTGTGGTACCAATATGTATTGTACTAACCTGAAGCATACCGGAACTAGGGAGGGAGAGGGACAGAGGAAAGAAGCGAGGGGGTCAGGGATCTTGGGTGAAGGTAGGGTTACATGAGCAAGGCCTCAAGAGAGAAGTGGTGTTGGGGAATTCCATGACGGAGGGTTTTCTTGAATTGAGGAGATGGGGAGAGGTTGGAGGAAGGAGGGATGTGTGTTGATGGTTCGTGGTCATCATTGTCAATGGTGGCAATGACGATGGAACTGTAAATCAAGTGCAAGAGAGAGAAGGTAGGGTCACACGAACAAGGCCTCAAGAGAGAAGTGGAGGTGTTGGGGAATTCCATGACGGAGGGCTTTCTTGAATTGAGGAGAGGGGGAGAGGTTGGAGGAAGGAGGGACGTGTGTTGATGGTCCGTGGTCATCATTGTCAATGGTGGCAATGATGATGGAACCGTAAATCAAGTGCAAGAGAGGTGAGGATGACCAGGAGTGGGGAGGGTTGGGAGGGTTCAAGACCTATACCAACCCAAACTCATGTCTCGTCCCAATAACTGGCTAGCTTGATTCAATACACCTTGAACTGCACAGTTTGGGACAAGATGGCTGACCTTGAATTCTTTTATTTCTTTGATTGCAAAGATGAAGTAGGTCTAGCATCTTTAGTTCTGGCTCTTGGCATAGGCTTCCTCAACCATACTTCAAATCAACCCTTCATTGTGAAAGGCTTATTTGCAAAAGAATCCTTCATCGACCATTCAACAGCTTCGCCATCTTCAAATCCCTTCATTGCTGTGGGATCTCTTTTCTTGTCTAAACTCTTTTACTTGAACTTTGCATTTAACTCGACGAAGACAAAGTCATTAGCAGCTGCTTTTTAGTGGGTTTTTGCCTATAGTATAGCAGCTGCTATAGTGGGTTTTTGCTCGACATATCATGCACCTTATGCCCAATCACCATATGGCTGAAGCTTAGCATAGTGGTTTCATGCTGAAACATCTATAGCAGCCATTTGTGAAACAATGGATCCCCTAGATTTGAAAAAACAAGTAATATGTCTGGTTTCTTTAGTTGTTCTTGTATTTGATTCAGTTATTATGGTAGTGGAAGCATGTATCTTTCTTATATTTTACTTGGTAAGCATGCAGCGTCAGGTAACATCTCTGGTATATAGGGATTCGTATTTTGAATATCCTTTGTCTTTACCACTGGCTGATGATATACAATCGGTTTCTCATTATGGCGATATAAAGCCTTTTGTTTTTAATTGGCTTCAGATTCAGTGGTATCTAATAAGAGAAATTCTCCTTTTGTAAAGTCTCCAATCTTTTGATTCATGTCATTTTTCGAAAGGAAGACTATGACATGTCAGTTATGATCTTTTAGGTTGATAAGAAGACTAGTGGCTACTTATAGTTTTCTCCAATTATCTCAATTGCACCCTACATTTGCAAGGCAATAAATTTTATAACTAGCCTGTTAGTTTGAACATGTTTTTCTTTAGGTACATGTTAATGTATGAAGATGCATAAATTCATGTTGTTAGTTATAAATATCCCCTTTTTTGTGTTTGAAAACAGAAAAAGGTCACTTTTTTAGAAGCAAAGCCTCATACCAAGGGCATTATAAACAGTATATTTTTCATGCCCTGGGCTGATTTATATTTTGTGACTGGTGGGAGTGACCATGCTGTCATTCTGTGGCATGAGAATGATGATTCATGGAAGCCCAAGACCATCCATGGGAATCTTCACTCTTCAGCTGTTATGGGAGTAGCGGGACTACAGCACAAGAAGATTATATTGTCTACTGGTGCAGACAGAAGGATCATTGCATATGATGTGTTGGCTGGGAGATCTGAGTTCAAGAATCAGATAGAAAGTAAATGCATGAGCATTCTACCAAATCCTGCAGACTTCAATCTGTACATGGTGCAAACAGGGCAAGTGAATGAACTTCTAGCATAAATACTGGACTAAGAGATATTTTCTAGATTCTTATTCTGTATTAAAACTCTTCTTGCAACAGTTCTTTTGCTATTTAAAATTTTGAAAGAATTTTATCTTAATCGTTAATCTTCACTGTATCTTAGCCCTTTACATGTACGAATATTGCTAATTCGATTTTTAAGAGACTGAATAATTGCCGAATATGTGTGTGCATGTCACAACTCAGGACCTCACACATAATAACTAGCGGAAGATATTATTTCAGATCCTTGGTCTTATATAACTATGCAAAATCTAAGCAAATAATTGATATGGAACTAAACATATGCCCGCACAAGTCCAAACATACTCTGCCCTTTTAAGCCTTAGCATCCTTGCCTGGCTAAGGGTTCAAATCTATTCAAATCCAATCACGAACACTATGATTAGCTTATGGTTAACTCAAATATACTAATGCTATAGTGTCCCCTAGTACAGAGGTTATAGGCCGGGTCTACTCTGGTACTATTTGTCACAATATAGGACCTCACTTAAAATGACTAGCCAGAAAGTAATATTTGAGTTTCTTTGTTCTGTACAAGTATCCAAGATTATTCAGCAAATAACTGATATGGGACTAAACTCACGTTTGCATGGGTCCTCTGTGTGTGTGCATGCTGATTCAGTCAGCTCATAGGAACTGCATGTTTAACATCTTATCTCATGTGAACTTTTGGACTCCAACCTTGAAGTGTTTCCTTTAAAAAAAAAAAAGAACGAAAAAAAATCCTGCATCATTGTCATTCCATCTTAACAAGGAGCACCTGTGTGGGAGTTGGTTTAACTTGATGTGGACTTTGAGATGACCAAATTGAGATATGATAACCTGCACCATGACAACCTTGAAACCATTTTATCAAACTTCCATAAGGACTACATATATCTTGATTATTCATTAGCAACAACAGTCGCACTAGAATAACATTACTGAAAATAAAGGAGAAAAACTGTTTATTTGATTAATATTCGACAGTTCAATTGCTGGTCTGGATCACTGTTAAGAATTTCTTTTTCTTTTGTTTCTCTTAATATTGATTTTGATGAAATTGTAAGAAGGCAGCAGAATATGAATTTCATGCCAAAAAAAAAAAAAAAATCTTAAGAGCTAATTTACTAAAGATTTTCTTGCAACATGGGAGGTCCTTATGTTGAGATTCCAATGCTTGTCAAAAATTGTTATTTACTAGGTGTAATGCAAGCAGCTGGTAAACATATCTAGAACTACCGTGTAGTTAAAGGGTTGGTTATAGGCTTAAGTTACCATGCAGAATATAAACTTTGGCAGACATTAATTTAAGGGCTGAGAAAAAGCCAAGTTTATTTTGGAAATCTTTCCAAAGCCTGGTGGATGAAGTGAAGAGATGCTTTGATATTCTATTATTGTTATGTGCCTTCAAGTCAAACTAAAGGTAAAATTCTGTAAGATTAGTAGGCCCTGTTTTTATAGAATGTTGTGCAATGAAGATTCCAAGCAGACAAGAAGAATGGCAGAGATGAGAAAGCTGCACGTATGCACAATGCCAGGATGTGTCATGCATGGTGTATTGCCATATGTTATGGCACACAAATACAATATATGGTGATATGAATAAAATATTGTGGCTTAGGCTGCTCTCATTTGAATCACAAGTTGATCGTCTTAGGTCTAGGGCATCAAATTTTCATTCCCTCCCTTTAAGCAACTTATGATGGTTTTCCAATGCTTAGTTCAGATGTCTTTCGGTAAAGTAAGATTTGAACAATTCATTATCAAGATATCTACTGACAATCTTGGCACACAAGTTTAGTCTGAGCAGCAGTACTATTGTTAGGTTAAGATTGTTGTCATCTTATGTCGTATTCATCTTTCATGTATAATATGTTGATACAAGCAAATTGCTACACTATGCGTATATTAATATCTTAGAGCAAATATATGATTTATAATAACAATTTCAAAATCAGGACTTCTTTCCCTAAAAAATGTTCTTTTAAGCTTATGTGGTTGTAGTTATACTAATTAGGCTGTTGACTACATAATGCAATACATTGTGCATGTTTATTAGCTATCAACTTGCATGTTTTGGATAATTTACATTGTAATATTCCTTTAAATGACTTAGAAACTTTATCAAATTTCAGAACATGTGGTGGGGAAGGAAGGAAAGAAAGGTAGGTAGATAGATAGATAGATAGAAAGGAAAACCATATTAGACTGTGATGCTTATGATGCTTTGCTTCTCTCTCTTTTTCTTTTTTAATTTGTTATATTTAAATACATACTTATGAACGTGCCAGTTCCTTTGAGCATGCTACCTTAGTTTGTTGAAGTCCAAGCAGAGTTAAGCTATTGGAAACTACATGGAGCTTGCAGCTCTTGAAACTAACCTTCTTAAGAAAGACCTACTAAGTAGGCACTTTTGAGGATGCTCCTTTTACCTTTTTTCTTTTTCAGAAAATGTGGTTGTGTTACTTGTTTATATCTTCTACTAATATGTTCCCTATTTCTATGAATCATCAGTCATGTTGCCTCATGCTCCTTTTACACCCCCTGTTGTTTTTGTGTTTGCTTATTTTGGCAGCCTTCTTTTTTTTTTTTTTTTTTTTTGCAGAGCACCCGGTAAGCAGCTTCGGTTATTTGATGTGCGGCTAAGGCAGACTGAGGTTCATGTTTTCGGGTGGAAACAAGAAAGCAGTGAATCCCAATCTGCATTGATTAATCAGGCATGGTCTCCCGATGGTCTATTTTTATCATCTGGTTCAGCTGACCCCATGATTCATATCTTTGACATCAGATATGATGGGCGTACCCCTTCTCAATCTGTGCGAGCTCACCAGAAGCGAGTATTCAAAGCTGTATGGCACCAATCGCTGCCACTTCTCACCTCCATATCATCTGACCTGAACATCGGACTACACAAGATAGCCTAAGAGATTTTGTAGCTTGGGTTGTTTACACCACAAAAAAAATCATTATTTAGGGTTTAACCTCATTTTGTTTCTTTCATCAAGCGATGCTGTGGCCTTGGGCACTTTAAATTTTTGAAAAAGTATGTTGATCAAGAGATGAGCACATTGATTAGGGTTCGAGGTTGTATTCATTTCAAATGGTTTCAGTATAATTGTAGATAATACGATCTATGCTACTGAAGGGGCAAGATATAAATTACTAAATCATTGAAGCTACCTTTTGATGTTATAGGTTTAAGTGAGCTAATACAAGGGTTCAAATGTTCCATCTAGATGCATGTTTTTCTTTAGTCTGCATCTTGCTAGCATGCATATTGTGCTTTCCTGGTGTATGAAGAAATATATCTATGCTTTGTGCGAGCAGGGTCTAGGTGAACTCGAATCAGGCCTAGAAAAATAAACTACAAACAGGTTAGCAGTTTCTGAATGTGTTTTTATGCTGATGATGATGCAAATATCCTTAGGAGTGCATCTGTTGTAACCTGAATGCGAGAAAAACCTCCTTTCTGGCTTATAGCCTTTTACTGGGCATGATGTAATAAACAACAGTTGCCAAATTTTTGTTGCACCATGGTTAGCGTGTTTCAGAAATGAGGGGCATAGTTAGATAGACTCCGAGTCTCTAAGCAAGATAACACATTAGATGCAAATCTAATAATAGCTGTGTCCAATGTGAGGTTAAGATATTTTCTAGCAGAGAGGGTTAGCGCCCTCAGAATGTGCCCGTGTTCACCTCTAGGTGGGGGTATATAGACCACTGCCAGGGAATGCAAGTTTAATTTGTGATTATTGAGGTGGGTTCGGTTGATGAGATTTGTTTCACTTGCCTTGATGGATCTAGGTATAGTGTTTGGGTTTTTAGTTCCAGGGGGCCCTCAGTGAAGAGGGCAAAGGGTGTTGTACCCTACCTCTTTTCCATACGTCGAGATCGAATTGGAAAAAAAGATGTAATAAATCAGAAGAAATCTGAGGAGAGATATGATGAATCCAAAGTAAATTTCATCTCTTGGAGCAAAGTGTGATCAAGTTTTAGTTCCCATCTACCTAGAATTAAAACAAAATATAAAAAAAATTTTGGAAAAGGAGAGAGAGTATTGAATTTGCTCTGGTGGTTTGATTGGCTTGCCTCCTGGATAGGATAAGTTAGACGGCGCCTTCTATTTTAGCACTCCTTGATGTACCTTTTGCTCTTGGATCTTCTAGATCTAGGCTTTAGGAATCTTGGAAGAATGGCTTTCGGAATCTTGGAAGAGTCGTGTGGTGGTTAAATCGACAAACTAATGGGCTAGATTTAAAATTTAGTTGTTTTAATATTTAAATTGATGATAGTTGCGCACGCGCGCGTCAAGGAGGGGTGGTGGCGTAGACGTCATTTCACCATTTCTCCCTAGTTTTACCTTTTCTCGAGTTTCTCCTAATTTCCTAAGATAACACTAGAATGAATGAACAAATTGAAAGTCCTCTAAGGCTCTCTCTTAATGGATATTAAAAGGGAGGGACATGTTAATCAAGGGTTAGATCTAGAGATCATGTAGGTTTTTTAAGATGTAATTGTTAGATGTCTAGTGGCAGCATGTGCTTAAAAGAGTAAGCTTCACTTAGATCAAGCCAATGAAGGGCTAATATTAAGCCTGAACTAGCACAACTTGATCCAAATCTAAATTTTTATTTAGTCCACATATTTTTAATGGATTAGTCATGTTTGTTCTCTCAAAATTGGATGATTTTAGGAGGTGAAACATGGTGAGTTACTTTTTTTCTTTTTTGAACCTAGCTACATTAAGCCCCAGTATAAATGCAACCATCGGCATCATCAGGCAAAATAAGTCTTGAAAATGATGTGGAATCTCAGTAGCAAACTCCAAAACCACACTACACTACCAGTGTGTTTAGTCATAAAAGATGCTATCCAATCAGCTGTATTGTTCCCCTCTTGTAGATGTGCCTGATTGGGAAGTAGAAACATCGTGCAATCAGTCTTTGAGCATCAGCTAGCAAGGGAAGCTAATTTTCAGGGGCTCAAACTTAGTAGATAGCTATGAGATTACCATCCTAGAGTCTCCCTCTAAGATGACTTTGTTAGCTTAGAATTTAGAAACAATATACACTAAATCCTCCCATGCCACCCTTAGCTCAGTCTGAGGCACCATCGAGTCAAAGAGAGAGAACCCACTAGCAGCAACAAGATGTGATATCCTGTCACGCCCCCGACCCGAGATTTGAATCGAGGGTCATGGCAACCGCCGCATATTTATAGAATACTTTTTTCATAAGCATGCAAGGCATCTCATCATGATATCTTCACAAATAGTTAAATAAATTTTTCTTCATTCAATAATCAAACCTTGGTTCAAATAACAAATCCAAACTAAGTGTTCAAAAGAAAGTAACTGTCTGACAAAGTCAATACTAAAAACAAAACTAAAGGTCTTGAATCAATTCTGAGAAAATCCTAAATCAATGAGTTAACTCCATCTCTAATCGCTCTCCCAACCAAAATCCCGCATCATGCTAATTTTCTGGATCTGTAAGAAAAACATAAAACTTATCATCAGCTAAATAGCCCAGTAAGCAGTGTATACCTTTAACTGAATAATCAGGCAAATAATACTATGCATAACTGTTGGTGCAAAAATCCGCTTGCGCCGGAGAAGCTGGAGTTGGGGAAGTCGCGGTCGCCGTCGGGACCTGCAAAGGAAATCTAAACCAGAGGTGGGGTTGCTCCGGCAAGACCCTCCGACGCTCAAGTCAGTTCTCTGCCTCAACAAGAATGGAGCGCTCGAACGGAGAATTTAGCAGAGTTTTTAGACAAAAAGATGAGAGCTTATAGCATAACGTATCTGGGTCCCCCTTTTTATAGGCGGAGGAGGTAACGGATTGATGGCGACGTTCGTAACCGTCTAGTAGTGGGCCGTCCATAGTCAGGTGGAAATTATTGCGAAGGGTAGTGGAGTGGAACCGTGGCTATTGCTATGGCCTGCCACGTGGAGCCTGTTGTAGGTAGTGGAGCGGCATCCGTTGCTGCTAATTGCCAGGGAGTAGTGGAGTCATGCAGCACCCGCCGCAGGGAGTGGAGCAGAATCATGGCCGTTGATACAGCCTGTCAGAGAGTAATGGGGTCGCGTAGGGTCCGCCGCAGGAAGTGGAGCAGGATCGTGGCCGTTAAAACAGCCTGTCAGGGAGTGTAGATCCATCAGTTGAAGCTCGGCAGTGGTCGGAGCTGATGACGGAGTTCGGCTCCCGTAGGAGTCCGGACGGAGTCCTCTGCAACTAAAGTCAGGTGGAAAGTCCGGCTCCCGTGGGAGTCCGGACGGATCTTACCGGCAATCGGAGTCAGCGACGGAGCCCGGCTCTTGTGGGAGTCCGGGCGGAGTCCCCCTTGCGGTTGAAGTTGTCGGCGGAGTCCGGCTCCCGTAGGAGTCCGGACGGAGTCTGTTTGCAGCCGTTGGTGTCGAGAACGAAGCCCGGCTCCCGTAGGAGTCCGGGCGGAGTCTTCCTGCAATCAAAGTCAAAGGCAAGGTCCGGCTCCCGTAGGAGTCCGGACGGGGCTTACCAGCAGTTGATGTTGAGGACGGAGCCCGGCTCCCGTGGGAGTCCGGGCGGAGTCAACTTGAGATCGAAGTTGTCGGCGGAGTCCGGCTCCCGTAGGAGTCCGGACGAAGTCTGTCTGCAGCCGTTGGAGTCGAGGACGAAGCCCGGCTCCCGTAGGAGTCCGGGCGGAGTCTTCCTGCAATTAAGATCAAAGGCGAGGTCCGGCTCCCGTAGGAGTCCGGACGGGGCTTACTCGCAGTCGATGTTGAGGATGGAGCTCGGCTCCCGTGGGAGTCCGGGCGGAGTCAACTTGAGATCGAAGTTGTCGGCGGAGTCCGGCTCCCGAAGGAGTCCGGACGAAGTCTGTCTGCAGCCGTTGGAGTCGAGGACGAAGCCCGGCTCCCGTAGGAGTCCGGGCGGAGTCTTCCTGCAATTAAAGTCAAAGGCGAGGTCTGGCTCCCGTAGGAGTCCGGACGGGGCTTACCAGCAGTTGATGTTGAGGACGGAGCCCGGCTCCCGTGGGAGTCCGAGCGGAGTCAACTTGAGATCGAAGTTGTCGGCGGAGTCCGGCTCCCGTAGGAGTCCGGACGAAGTCTGTCTGCAGCCGTTGGAGTCGAGGACGAAGCCCGGCTCCCGTAGGAGTCCGGGCGGAGTCTTCCTACAATTAAGGTCAAAGGCGAGGTCCGGCTCCCGTAGGAGTCCGGATGGGGCTTACCCGCAGTCGATGTTGAGGACGGAGCCCGGCTCCCGTGGGAGTCCGGGCGGAGTCAACTTGAGATCGAAGTTGTCGGCGGAGTCCGGCTCCCGTAGGAGTCCGGACGAAGTCTGTCTGCAGCCGTTGGAGTCGAGGACGAAGCCCGGCTCCCGTAGGAGTCCGGGCGGAGTCTTCCTGCAATTAAAGTCAAAGGCGAGGTCCGGCTCCCGTAGGAGTCCGGACGGGGCTTACCAGCAGTTGATGTCGAGGACGGAGCCCGGCTCCCGTGGGAGTCCAGGCGGAGTCAACTTGAGATCGAAGTTGTCGGTGGAGTCCGGCTCCCGTAGGAGTCCGGACGGAGTCTGTCTGCAGCCGTTGGTGTCGAGAATGAAGCCTGGCTCCCGTAGGTGTCCGGGCGGAGTCTTCCTGCAATCAAAGTCAAAGGCGACGTCCGGCTCCCATAGGAGTCCGGACGGGGCTTACCAGCAGTTGATGTTGAGGACGGAGCCCGGCTTCTGTGGGAGTCCGGGCGGAGTCAACTTGAGATCAAAGTTGTCGGCGGAGTCCGGCTCCCGTAGGAGTCCGGACGGAGTCTGTCTGCAGCCGTTGGTGTCGAGAACGAAGCCCGGCTCCCGTAGGAGTCCGGGCGGAGTCTTCCTGCAATCAAAGTCAAAGGCGAGGTCCGGCTCCCGTAGGAGTCCGGACGGGGCTTACCAGCAGTTGATGTTGAGGACGGAGCCCGGCTCCCGTGGGAGTCCAGGTGGAGTCAACTTGGAGCTGATTCTGTTGAGGACTTCGCTGTGGGTATTTTATACCCAACACCAATCATGTTGGTGCAAAAATCCGCTTGCGCCGGAGAAGCTGGAGTTGGGGAAGTCGTGATCGCCGCCGGGACCTGCAAAGGAAGTCTAAACCGGAGGTGGGGTTGCTCCGGCAAGACCCTCCGACGCTCAAGTCAGTTCTCTGCCTCAACAAGAATGGAGCGCTCGAACGGAGAATTTAGCAGAGTTTTTAGACAAAAAGACGAGAGCTTATAGCATAACGTATCTGGGTCCCCCTTTTTATAGGCGGAGGAGGTAACGGATTGATGGCGACGTTCGTAACCGTCTGGTAGTGGGCCGTCCATAGTCAGGTGGAAATTATTGCAAAGGGTAGTGGAGCGGAACCGTGGCTATTGCTATGGCCTGCCACGTGGAGCCTGTTGCAGGTAGTGGAGCGGCGTCCGTTGCTGCTAATTGCCAGGGAGTAGTGGAGTCACGCAGCACCGCCGTAGGGAGTGGAGCAGAATCATGGCCGTTGATATAGCCTGTCAGAGAGTAATGGGGTCGCGTAGGGTCCGCCGCAGGAAGTGGAGCAGGATTGTGGCCGTTAAAACAGCCTGTCAGGGAGTGCAGATCTATCAGTTGAAGCTCGACAGTGGTCAGAGCTGATGACGGAGTTCGGCTCCCGTAGGAGTCCGGGCGGAGTCCTCTGCAACTAAAGTCAGGTGGAAAGTCCGGCTCCCGTGGGAGTCCGGACGGATCTTACCGGCAATCGGAGTCAGCGACGGAGCCCGGCTCTTGTGGGAGTCCGGGCGGAGTCCCCCTTGCGGTTGAAGTTGTCGGCGGAGTCCGACTCCCGTAGGAGTCCGGACGGAGTCTGTCTGCAGCCGTTGGTGTCGAGAACGAAGCCCGGCTCCCGTAGGAGTCCGGGCGGAGTCTTCCTACAATCAAAGTCAAAGGCGAGGTCCGGCTCCCGTAGGAGTCCGGACGGGGCTTACCAGCAGTTGATGTTGAGGACGGAGCCCGGCTCCCGTGGGAGTCCGGGCGGAGTCAACTTGAGATCGAAGTTGTCGGCGGAGTCCGGCTCCCATAGGAGTCCGGACGAAGTCTGTCTGCAGCCGTTGGAGTCGAGGATGAAGCCCGGCTCCCGTAGGAGTCCGGGCGGAGTCTTCCTGCAATTAAAGTCAAAGGCGAGGTCCGGCTCCCGTAGGAGTCCGGACGGGGCTTACCAGTAGTTGATGTTGAGGACGGAGCCCGGCTCCCGTGGGAGTCCGGGCGGAGTCAACTTGAGATGAAGTTGTCGGCAGAGTCCGGCTCCCGTAGGAGTCCGGACGAAGTCTGTCTGCAGCCGTTGGAGTCGAGGATGAAGCCCGGCTCCCGTAGGAGTCCGGGCGGAGTCTTCCTGCAATCAAAGTCAAAGGCGAGGTCCGGCTCCCGTAGGAGTCCGGATGGGGCTTACCAGCAGTTGATGTTGAGGACGGAGCCCGACTCCCGTGGGAGTCCGGGCGGAGTCAACTTGAGATCGAAGTTATCGACGGAGTCCGGCTCCCGTAGGAGTCCGGACGAAGTCTGTCTGCAGCCGTTGGAGTCGAGGATGAAGCCCGGCTCCCGTAGGAGTCCGGGCGGAGTCTTCCTGCAATTAAAGTCAAAGGCGAGGTACGACTCCCGTAGGAGTCCGGACGGGGCTTACCAGCAGTTGATGTTGAGGACGGAGCCCGGCTCCCGTGGGAGTCCGGGCGGAGTCAACTTGGAGCTGATTCTGCTGAGGGCTTCGGCTGTGGGTATAGCAGTTGATGTTGAGGACGGAGCCCGGCTCCCATGGGAGTCTGGGCGGAGTCAACTTGGAGCTGATTCTGCTGAGGGCTTCGGCTGTGGGTATAGCAGTTGATGTTGAGGACGGAGCCCAGCTCCCGTGGGAGTCTGGGCGGAGTCAACTTGGAGCTGATTCTGCTGAGGGCTTCGGCTGTGGATATTTTATACCCAACACCAGTCCCCCTACTTTCGAGTTTGAATTTCGAATGAAGGAAGTACAGAGAGATGGGCACAGCCGAAGCCGTCCCCTCGAATCCTGCGCACCGCCGCTCCCAGATATTTTGGCATTAAATGTGTGCATATCGGAACTCTTTTTCTGGTTAAGGTGACCTGAAGAGTCTTTTCGGAACTCCCGCCGAAATGCGATCCCAAGCGTCGCTCTACGAAATCTGCGAACGGTTAATCCTTGATAGCGGTGAGGGGGACATGCAGAGCACGTGGCATGCATCGGTTGGCCCAGGTACGTCTGCTGCCATAACTGCGCTAAGATTCGCTGGCTATTTAAACCCCCCCTTCTCTCCCTTCGGGGTTTCATTCTGCCGAGAAGACGGCACCCTTCTTTCATCTGAGAGCCTAGCTACTCAGCTACTTCCCCCGCACCGGTCCTTGCCGTCTTCAGCCCCCCAATTCTTCTCTAAGGGGTTCCCACGCCATGTCCTCTACCCCGGAGGCCATCCTTGAAGGGATGTCTAGGCTTGGAGGAAGGCGAGGAGGAGAACAGCAGTCGGTGAGGATCCTCATCGTTTCAAAGGGGGCTCAAAGAAGAATTCCTTCAACAACAGGGGTTTAATAATGGGGGCCGCCGGTAAAGTTATTCTGCCCGAGAATTTCGAAGTAGCAAGACGGGGTGATACCGGTCAAGAGGGTAGAGCTTTCGTCACAAGCTGTGACGGGATCCTTGATGCCGTCGGGGCCGAGGGACCAGAAGCGGTCGGCGTCGATGGTGGGGCAGTGGAATTTGTTGCGGGGATGGTGGAAGTAGCGCATACCGACCTTGCCGGAGTATTTTGGGTGGCGGCTGTCGCGGAGCATTCAGAGATGGAGCATATCTTTGGCATCACCGTTGCCTCCAAGGTGACTCCGGCTCTTCTTGAAACAGGTCTTCGTCACTGCTACCGTTGCCTTTACCGCCCCCGAGAATCTATCCCACCCTTTTCCCCCTAGGGTTGGGACTTCGGAGATGGAGCGAAGCGAGATGGGATGAGAGCCGATAGGTTCGTTACACGCACTGGAGAACACGGCTGAGAAGGACAGAGACGGGAAGAGGAGTTTGCAGCTTGGAGCGGCCTCCGGTATATCCTTTCCAAGCTGTGTTCGCGAGGCTTGCAATGATGTATATCTTCTTTTTTTTTTTTCTTGACCCACCAGATCTTGTAACGTATATTTTATTAAATGAAAAGGAGATTTTGTTATCTTGTCTGCATCTTGCATCGAATAGTTGTCTGTCGAACTTCTTCATTTTCCTTTCCTCTTTCTTCCTCCTTTTCTTCTTTTCTTTTTCATGTCGTTCTAAGGTCATCGACGACCTCTTTTATTCGTGTAGGGTTGTTATTTGCCGAGCTCCTTTTCGACTTTTACGCTGTTCGAAGATACCCGATTGTCATTCAGTCAATGGCTGCAGGTTCGCTTGGGGCCATTCGGGCCCGGGGTCCCTCCTAGGGCTTGAATTCGGGGATCCGAGCCTCTGTCACCCTAAGGGAGTTGTCTTATTTTGCGCCGAAAGCTTCCTTGAAAGCTGGGACTCCCATCGGGAGTCCCAATCCTTGCTGTGACAGGGTTTTTATACCTCGGACACTGTTTGTTTTCCAATCGTCACTGTTGTAATTCATTGCCTTCCTTTTTCGCTTGGAGTTTTTCTCTGCTGAAGCCGAGGCGAAGTTCGGCTCCCGTGGGAGTCCGATCGGAGAATCCCTCTCGAAGTTGGAGTTATGGGTGGAGCCCGGCTCCCGTAGGAGTCCGGGCGGAGCCTTCCTTGGCATCGTGGATAGAGCCCGGCTCCTGTAGGAGTCAGGGCGAAGTCTTCCTGCAATCAAGGCCATAGGCGAAGTCCGACTCCCGTAGGAGTCCGGACAAGGCTTACCGGCAGTTGCTGTTGTCGGCAGAGTCCGGCTCCCGTAAGAGTCCGGACGGAGTTGTCCTGTAGTCGATGTCGGTGACGGAGCCCGGCTCCCGTAGGAGTCCGGGCTGGGCTTACCACCGGTCGAAGTTGCTTAAGCTAGGGCAAGGTTTTCCTCTTGGGGGGCGCATATGGGCGTTGCAGGGCCTCTCCCCCCATCCGGTCTAAAAGAACCGGGTCTTTGACTTTGTTCATGTCAGGACGAGGTCCTCCTCCTGTTCCTGGCATGGCTGTGGGGGCGCATATGGGCGTTGCAAGGCCTCTCCCCCCATCCGGTCTAAATGGAACCGGGCCTTCGACTTTGCTCAAGTTAGGGCGAGGTTCTCCTCCTGTCCCTAACAGGGCTGTGGGGGCACATATGGGCGTTGTAAGGCCTCTCCCCCCATCCGGTCTAAAAGAAACCGGGCCTTCGACTTTGCTCAAGTTAGGGCAAGGTTCTCCTCCTGTCCCTAACAGGGCGTGGGGGCACATATGGGCGTTGTAAGGCCTCTCCCCCCATCCGGTCTAAAAGAACCGGGCCTTTGACTTTGCTCAAGTTAGGGCGAGGTTCTCCTCCTATCCCTAACAAGGCTGTGGGGGCACATATGGGCGTTGTAAGGCCTCTCCCCCCATCCAGTCTAAATAGAACCGGGCCTTCGACTTTATGAGGTTGCCCTTTTGCTTTTGATACAGTTTGTTTGAATTGTCCAAAGACATATGGGTATGCGATTTTTGATTAAAACGAAGTTACTGGTAGTACATCCGTAAGTTTTCTGAGCTCCACGATCGCGGGAGGTCGGCTCCTCCGAGCTCCTTAAGATAATAAGTTCCGGGCCGGACTACTTCTTTGACCTCATAAGGTCCCTCCCAGTTTGGGACGAGTTTCCCCCGGTCCTGAGGTTGCGAGACAGCAGCTCGTCGAAGCACTAGATCTCCTACTTTAAAGGCTTTGTTCTTGACCCGGGCGTTGTAATATCGAGCAACTTTCTGTCTGTAGGCTGCCATTCGGACCTGAGCGATCTCCCATCTTTCTTCCAGTAGGTCGAGGTTGGCTCTAAGACTTTGTGAATTTTGGTGTTCGTCGAATGCCATGACTTGTGCTGATGGGAGTTTAAGCTCGATCGGGATGACGGCTTCCATTCCGAAGGCTAAAGCAAAGGGGGTCTCCCCCATAGGTAACCTTTGGGTAGTTCGATATGCCCATAGCACATGATAAAGCTCGTCCGCCCAAGTTCCTTTTGCTTTTTCAAGCTTTGTCTTAATCCCCTGCAAAAGGGTTCTATTAGTCACCTCAGCTTCGCCGTTCGCCTGAGGATGGGCTACTGATGTGAAGTTGTGGGAGATGTTTAGATCTTCACAGAATTCGGTGAATCTTTCTCCCGCGAATTGCCGTCCATTATCAGTGATTAGGGTTCTAGGCAGATCGAACCTGCATATAATTGACTTCCAGACGAAATCTTGTACTTTCGCTTCTGTGATTTTTGCTAGTGGTTCGGCTTCAACCCATTTGGTGAAGTAGTCGATCGCTATAAGGAGAAACTTCCTTTGTCCAGACGCCATGGGAAAGGGGCCAAGGATGTCCATCCCCCATTGTGCAAAAGGCCATGGGGCACTCAAGGGTGTGAGCTCGGTGGCGGGCTGTCTCTGGATGTTGGCGTATCTCTGGCATCGATCACACTTTTTAACATATTTAATCGAATCATGATGCATCGTTGGCCAGTAATATCCTTGGCGGAGTAGCTTATGGGATAAAGATCTAGCTCCCAAATGGTTTCCGTAAACTCCCTCGTGTACTTCCCATAAGGCGTAGTCAGCTTCCAAGGGCCGGAGGCATCTTAAGAGGGGCAAGGAGTATGATCTTTTGTACAATTTGCCCTCATGAAGGATGTACCGGGAGGCTTGATTTCGGAGCTTCCGAGCCTCCTTCGCATCCTGGGAGAGAACTCCATCTCTAAGATAGGTTATCAGCGGGTCGACCCAGCTGGGCTCGTGGTCGATCTCCATTACGGGCCGTGATTCTTCTGTACTTGGATGTTTTAGAACTTCAAAGAGGATGCCTTTGGGCAATTCGGCCGAAGCCGATGTCGCCAGCTTGGAGAGAAGATCGACTCTGGTATTCTCCAGCCTTGGAATCTGCCTGATGTCGAAACTGCTAAAGGCGGGGGTAAGCTCCTTTACCTTCTCAAGATATTTGGCCATACTGTCCTCCCGCGCTTCATAACTCCCGCTGACTTGTCCCACCACTAGTTGGGAGTCGCTGTGTACCTGGAGTTGACCTATTCCCAGCTCTTTGGCGATCCTTAATCCTACGATCAGAGCTTCATATTCCGCTCCATTATTTGTTGCGGGAAACTCGAAACGCAGAGCGTACTCCGCGATGACTCCCTCCGGGCTGACCAAGATCAGGCCTGCACCCGCGCCTGCCATGTTGGAAGATCCATCCACATAGAGGGTCCAAAAGCAATCGGAGGGATTGGCTCCTTCGTTGGGGGAGTTCGGTTGAGACTTCAAGTCGTCAACTTTGCTTTGCTCAGGTTCGGCCTCCTCTGGGATGGTGCACTCTACTATGAAATCTGTCAATATTTGGACCTTTACTGCTGGTCTAGGTCTGTAGTTGATGTCGAATTTCAATATGTAATTTCATGAAATCATATTCATACTGTCAATCATATTTAAAAGTCAATTCATCATAATTTTCAATTATGCTTTTCTTCTTAATTTCATCAATTTCTTAAATTCTTCTTACCAACCATGACTATGACCACATTATCCCTATGGCAGGGTCATAATACCGCGTATCTGCTTGCGGTGGGCTGCGAATCATCTGGCAGCAAAGTCCTTTGGAACCGCTGGTCTAACTGGCGGTTTTGTCGCTGGTCTATCTGGCGACATGTCGCTGGTCTTACTGGCGATGTAAACCCTCAGGACAGTCAATTGCCAACGTATATGCCCCCATTGGTGGGGTCCTCAACACAGTTAGGTTGTCAATTTCATATTATCTTCTAATTCATATATTATTTTCAAGAATAATGAAATTAATTGATATTCGAGTCAAATCAATTATAACATTCTCATAATAATTGCTCAGCAAATAACATCATTCAATAAATAATTTTCTATCATAAATAATTCCAACAATTATTTCAATAAATAATTTCAATCACAATCATGCATAAATTTATTTAAATCATAATTTATCAGATAAATTCAGTAAAAGTAATCACTACTTACTTCAAAAGAAAGTCCAAACTAAAAATTTTAGGGATCTCGAAAATCCTTCTCAGAACCTGATACGTCAAATATCATATTTTAAATCAAATTTTTATCAAATTAAAAATAACTAAATTATTAAAATCTAATATCTCCACTAGGATCAATTCGTCGACAGCATCCCGATTTTCGAATTAATCCATAGACATCCTAATTTTATTTTTATTTTTTTATTGCTATTTTTTTTTTAAATTAATTCCATAAATCCTAAAATCTAAAGAGAGAGAGAGAGAGTTTCTCTCTCTCCACCCCTTCTTTTTTTTTTTTTCTTTTTCCTTTTCCTTTTTCTTCTTTTTCTTCTTTTTCTTTTCTTCTTTTTCTTCTTTTTCTTTTCTCCTTCTTCTTCTTCTTCTTCTTCTTCCCGCGCCGGAACAGAGGACTCTTGGTCCTCAGGCTTTGAACGGCCGTTCGGGCCGCGGCTGCCACGGCGAAGGCCGACGGCCGATGGGGCCGCTCCTCCGGTCACGGAGGAAACATGGCCGGCGATCAATTCCGATCGCCGGCGCCAGAGATTCACGAAAATGGGGCCCAAAAATAGTCTTTTCCCGACCAAAAATCGACGACGCTCGTCGCCGGCCACCGCGCACAAGCGCATGGAAGGAAAGGGAAGGAAGAGGGGAAAAAGAGAAGAACTTACCTCGGCATCTTGGAACCTCGTCAGCGGGCAATCACGACGGGATTCACAACGGTGTCCGCGGCTCTATTTCGAGAAAAACGGAGAGAAGGAGAGAGGGAAGAGGCTGATCGATCGATTCCAAGGAGAGGGGAGACCTTCTTATAGAGGGTCCTAGGATTTCGAGGGATCTTAGGACTCCTAAAGTCCCTAGGTCTCGTCGGAGAAGAAGACTCCTACCAGGAGTCTTCTTCCCGATTTAACTCTGTTTCTGTTTTTTTTTTTTTTCATTTTGGGCTTTTGTGGGCTGTAATGGGTTTGGGCTATAACATTCTTCACCCCTAAAAAGAAATTTCATCCTCAAAATTTTTCATACCTGTAGTCTCGAAGAGCTGGGGATATTTTTGCTTCATTTCTTCTTCTAGCTCCCAAGTAGCTTCTCTTTCTGAATGCCGACTCCACTGTACCTTGACATAAGGAATGTTGCGACGTCTCAGCACCTGTTCTTTACGGTCTACAATCCGTATCGGGTATTCTTCATATGTTAGATCCTTCCTGGCTTGTACTGGTTCAAGTTCCACAATGTGACTTGGATCTGGTAAATATTTCTTTAACATAGAAACATGAAAAATATTATGTACTCCTGCAAGTGAAGGGGGTAAGGCAAGTCGATAAGCCACCTCACCAATTCTTTCCAAAATCTCAAATGGACCCACATATCTAGGATTCAATTTGCCACGAATGCCAAATCTTGAGATTCTTTTTGAAGGAGATACTTTGAGAAACACATGGTCACCGACTTGAAATTCTAATTTCCGCCTCCTGTTATCTGTATAGCTTTTCTGTCTGCTTTGTGCTGCCCGAAGTCAATCTTTAATTAATTGAATCTTCTCGACTGCTTGTTGAACAAGTTCGGGACCCAATATTCTTTGCTCACCGACATCATCCCAGTGAATCGGTGACCGACATCTTCTACCATATAAAGCTTCGTAAGGTGCCATACCAATGCTAGCCTGATAACTATTATTGTAAGCGAACTCAATCAAAGGTAGATGCTCATCCCATGAACTCTTCATATCCAAAATACAAGTTCTCAACATATCTTCTAAGATCTAAATAGTTCTCTCTGACTGACCATCAGTCTGTGGATGAAAAGCTGTACTGAAGTTCAATTTTATTCCTAATGCCTTGTATAAGGTCTTCCAGAACTGTGATACAAATCTGATGTCTCGATCTGATACGATGGTCACTGGAATTCCATGTAGTCTTACAATTTCTTTCATATACAACTTTGCTAGTCTTTCCAAGGTAAATCCAACTCTAATTGGAAGAAAGTGTGCAGACTTTGTCAATTGGTCCACAATCACCCAGGCTGCATCATTTTTACTGGGAGTCTTTGGTAGTCCAGTTACAAAATCCATAGTGATTGTTCCCACTTCCAAACTGGAATATCAAGAGGTTGAAGTAGTCCCGCAGGTCTCTGATGTTCAGCTTTAACTTGTTGACACACCAAACATTGAGCCACGAATTGAGCGATCTCTCTCTTCATATTATTCCACCAGTATATTTCTTTTAAGTCTCTATACATCTTGGTACCTCCCGGATGAACTGTATAACCGATCTGATGTGCTTCCTGAAGTATTTCATGCTTGAGTGCTGAATCATTGGGTACGCAAATCCTATTTTCGAACCTTAACGAACCGTCTTCATGTATCTTGAATTCAGATTGAACACCAGCTTCCACTGAATTTCTTATTTTTATTAGTTGTGGATCATCATTCTGGGCAACGGAAATTCTTTCAATGAGTGTTGGCTGAACCCTTATGTTGGCTAACTGTACTGTTGAGTCATATATTCGGATGTCTAATTCCAGTTTTCTTATATCCTTTAATAATTGACTTTGGTGTGTGATTAAAACCGCCAAATTTCCCACAGATTTTCTACTAAGGGCATCAGCAACAACATTAGCTTTTCCCGGATGATAATGGATTGTTAAATCATAATCCTTTAATAGTTCTAACCACCTTCTCTGTCTCATATTTAATTCTTTCTGTGTAAAAATGTACTTCAAGCTCTTATGATCTGTAAACACTTCACACTGCACACCGTATAAGTGATGTCTCCAAATTTTTAGGACAAAAATCACTGCAGCTAATTCCAAATCATGTGTCGGATAATTTTGTTCATATGGTTTCAATTGTCTCAAGGCATAGGCTACTACCTTACCATGTTGCATCAATACATTGCCGAGTCCCTTTTTAGATGCATCACTATATATTGTGAAACCTTCATCTCCTGTTGGTATAGTAAGGATAGGGGCTGACACTAATCGTTATTTTAATTCTTGGAAACTCTGTTCACAATCTTCAGACCACTCGAATTTAACCCCTTTTTGAGTAAGACGAGTCAAAGGTGCAGCTATGCTGGAAAATCCTTCTACAAATTGTCTAGAATATCCTGCCATTCCCAGAAAATTTTGAATCTCAGAAATATTTGTAGGTCTGTTCCACTGCATCACAGCTTCCACTTTTGCTGGATCCACAGAAATTCCATCCTTAGATACGATGTGTCCTAAAAAGGCTATTTTGTCCAACCAAAATTCACACTTCTTAAATTTGGCATAAAGTTTTTCTTTCCTCAATATTTGTAGTACACACCGTAAATGCTCTTCATGCTCCAATTTACTTCTTGAATATATCAAGATATCATCAATAAATATGACAACAAATTTATCAAGATAAGATCTGAATATTCTGTTCATTAAATCCATAAAGGCTGCTGGAGCATTGGTTAACCCAAAAGGCATCACTAAAAATTTATAATGTCCATAACGAGTTCTAAATGCCGTCTTTGGTATGTCCTCTGTTTTAATTTTTAACTGATGATACCCTGAACGAAGATCAATTTTAGAAAAGACTTGTGCACCTTGCAACTGATCAAACAAATCATCAATTCGAGGTAGAGGATACTTATTTCTGATAGTATTTTTATTCAACTCTCTATAGTCGATACAGAGTCTCATACTACCATCTTTCTTCTTCACAAATAAGACTGGAGCTCCCCAAGGAGATACACTAGACCTTATAAAACCTTTATCCAATAAATCCTGTAATTGATCTTTTAACTCCTTTAATTCCATAGGGGCCATTCTGTAAGGAGCTTTAGAAATCGGATTGGTATTAGGTGCCAACTCAATAGTAAATTCAAGTTCTCTATCTGGGGGTAGCCCGACTAAATCATCAATGAATACATCCAAAAATTTATTTACGATAGGAATATCCTGTAACTTCAATTCATCATGTTCTTTATTCTTTATTGATACTAGGTAACCTCTACATCCCTTTCTTATCATCTGTCTAGCTTGTTCAGGTGAAATAATACATGGAGGGGTGGTTCCTGTACTTCCATCAAAACTAAAAGTTAATTCTCCCGGTATGTGAAAATTCACTCTCTTTCCATGGCAATCCACAGAGGCATGATAGGTAGCCAGCAAATCCATTCCTAGAATGACATCGAAATCATGCATATCCAGGACCACCAAATCTGCTGGTAATTCTCTTTCTCCTATCTTAATACTACAGGACTTGCACACACTTTCGGTACTCAAAATACCACCTACTGGTGTCTCAACATATAATTTGGTTTTCATGGGTTCACAACCTATATCATGCTGTCTAATAAAAGTAGTGGATATAAAGGAATGTGTAGCACCAGAATCAAACAAAACTGAAGCATAAATACCAGATATAGGAATGGTACCTGTCACCACATCATTGGAGGCCTGAGCATCCTGTTGTGTGAGTGCATAGATTCTTCCTTGAGTTTTCAGCCTTTGACCTCCGTCCCTTGCTTGTGTTGATCTATTTTCGTCCATCTACGGGCAATCTGCAATCTTGTGTCCTTTCTGGCCACATCTAAAATACGTACCAGTATTCCATGGGCAATTAGAAGTCTCATGCTCTCTTCGGCCACATCTTGAACATTTAGCTACCTCATTCTCACGATTCTTATCAGTTGCTGGCTTCTTTGCTGGAACCTTATTGTTCTGGTTTCGTCCTTGAGTTCCACTAAACCTATTTCTCTTCTTCTGATTCCGTTCACACTCCGCATGAGCTTCATTAGCTTCTCTCTCAATTATTAGAGCTTTGTTCACAACTGAGGCATAGGTAGTTAGCTCATAGGGTACAACCTGTCTCCTGATTTTGTCTTCAGTCCCATTTCAAATTTGTGTACTCTGTCTTGCTCAATTTCAACTAGTCTCGAAACAAATTTGGCTAACTCCGTGAATTTGGCTTCATATTCTGCAACAGATCTGTTACCCTGTCTCAGGTGAATAAACTCCTGTTCTTTCTGTATTCTGACACTTCGGGGGAAATACTTGTCAAAGAATTCATCTTGAAATCTCTCCCAAGTGAGTGGTATCCCATCGTGCTCATATTTTTGTTCCAGTATACGCCACCAGTTGTATGCCTCGCCTTGTAACAGATATGCTGTATAACGGATCTTCTCTTCATCGTGGCATTCTTGCACGGCGAAGGCCTTCTCTATTTCCATAATCCAGTTATCTGCTTCTTGTGGCTCGATGGTCCCTTTGAAGACTGGAGGAGCTAGCTTCTTAAATTCGACGATATTATTTTTTTGCATCGGATGTTCTCCATGTCCAGGTATTGGTGGAAATTGCTGATGTGGCTGTGCATGTTGTTGTTGAAGTAACTGTTGCTGTGTTTGAACTACTCCGATCAGAGTTTGCATTAGTTGAGTCATGTTCGGCTCCTATACTGTCGGAGTATTTTCGGTAGGATCATGGATTCCCTCCTGCTGAGTTGTACCACTGTTTAATTGGGGAGTATTATCGCCAAGTGGATTTGATATCCCTCCTACCATTCCTTGAGTATTCCTCGCTCGTCGTGGAGGCATATTGACCTATGTTAGATTTGAGATAATAACTTATCCTTAATAAGGTTATAACTTATGACAAGTCAAATCAAAATCATCATGACTAACCTTTCAATTTCCTAATGTCTACCCGTCACTCGCTCACTTTATTCTACATGTCTCTATCTATCTACTTATGCTCTGATACCATATTAATTGTCACGCCCCCGACCTGAGATTTGAATCGAGGGTCATGGCAACCGCCGCATACTTATAGAATACTTTTTCCATAAGCATGCAAGGCATCTCATCATGATATCTTCACAAATAGTTAAATAAATTTTTCTTCATTCAATAATCAAACCTTGGTTCAAATAACAAATCCAAACTAAGTGTTCAAAAGAAAGTAACTGTCTGACAAAGTCAATACTAAAAACAAAACTAAAGGTCTTGAATCAATTCTGAGAAAATCCTAAATCAATGAGTTAACTCCATCTCTAATCGCTCTCCCAACCGAAATCCCGCATCATGCTAATTTTCTGGATCTGTAAGAAAAACATAAAACTTATCATGAGCTAAATAGCCCAGTAAGCAGTGTATACCTTTAACTGAATAATCAGGCAATAATACTATGCATAACAATTCAATATGTAATTTCATGAAATCATATTCATACTGTCAATCATATTTAAAAGTCAATTCATCATAATTTTCAATTATGCTTTTCTTCTTAATTTCATCAATTTCTTAAATTCTTCTTACCAACCATGACTATGACCACATTATCCCTGTGGCAGGGTCATAATACCGCGTATCTGCTTGCGGTGGGCTGCGAATCATTTGGCAGCAAAGTCCTTTGGAACCGCTGGTCTAACTGGCAGTTTTGTCGCTGGTCTATCTGGCGACATGTCACTGGTCTTACTGGCGACGTAAACCCTCAGACAGTCAATTGCCAACGTATATGCCCCCATTGGCGGGGTCCTCAACACAGTCAGGTTGTCAATTTCATATTGTCTTCCAATTCATATATTATTTTCAAGAATAATAAAATTAATTGATATTCAAGTCAAATCAATTATAACATTCTTATAATAATTGCTCAGCAAATAACATCATTCAATAAATAATTTTCTATCATAAATAATTCCAACAATTATTTCAATAAATAATTTCAATCACAATCATGCATAAATTTATTTAATTCATAATTTTCCAGATAAATTCAGTAAAAGTAATCACTACTTACTTCAAAAGAAAGTCCAAACTAGAAATTCTAGGGATCTCGAAAATCCTTCTCAGAATCTGATACATCAAATATCATATTTTAAATCAAATTTTTATCAAATTAAAAATAACTAAATTATTAAAATCTAATATCTCCACTAGGATCAATTCGTCGACAGTATCCCGGTTGTTGAATTAATCCATAGACATCCTAATTTTATTTTTATTTTTTTATTGCTATTTTTTTTTAAATTAATTCCATAAATCCTAAAATCTAAAGAGAGAGAGAGAGAGAGTTTCTCTCTCTCCGCCCCTTCTTTTTTTTTTTTTTTTCTTTTTCCTTTTCCTTTTTCTTCTTTTTCTTATTTTTCTTTTCTTCTTTTTCTTCTTTTTCTTTTCTCCTTCTTCTTCTTCTTCTTCTTCTTCCCGCGCCGGAACAGAGGACTCTTGGTCCTCAGGCTTTGAACGGCCGTTCGAGTCGCGGCTGCCACGGCGGAGGCCGACGGCCGACGGGGCCGCTCCTCCGATCACGGAGGAAACATGGCCGGCGATCAATTCCGATCGCCGGGTCGGAGATTCACGAAAATGGTGCCCAAAAATAGAGTCTTTTCCCGACCAAAAATCGACGACGCTCGTCGCCGGCCACCGCGCACAAGCGCACGGAAGGAAAGGGAAGGAAGAGGGGAAAAAGAGAAGAACTTAGCTCGGCCTCTTGGAACCTCATCGGCGGGCAATCACGACGGGATTCACAACGGTGTCCGTGGCTCTATTTCGAGAAAAACGGAGAGAAGGAGAGAGGGAAGAGGCTGATCGATTGATTCCAAGGAGAGGGGAGACCTTCTTATAGAGGGTCCTAGGATTTCGAGGGATCCTAGGACTCCTAAAGTCCCTAGGTCTCGCCGGAGAAGAAGACTCCTACCGGGAGTCTTCTTCCCGGTTTAACTCTGTTTCTATTTTTTTTTTCGTTTTGGGCTTTTGTGGGCTGTAATGGGTTTGGGCTCTAACATATCCGATCCTAGATAACAAAATTGGCTTCCACATACACCTTCTATCTTTCACGTTACCATTGAAGTTGATTTTCAGGAAGCTGGGAGATAGGGGTTCCCACGAGATATATACCAGCTGAGATACAAAGACCATAGTGGTGGAACCTAGGTTTCCCCATCTATCAAAGACCTCTCTGAATTCTTAATCTTCATGAAGTAGTGGCAAAAACCATGACTCTCATCACAACTCGATTGGGCTATTGTTGGTACTATGAAAAATCCTTTTGTTTTTTGGTGGCCCAAATGTAATTAATTGTATAGAAAAGGCAAATAGCCAAACCCTACCGCAATGCCCCAACTTGGCTTTCCTACCCCATGAAGTGGATGAAGTTTTCCCTGTTCCAGCATTGATTACGCAAAAGCCAACTGAACGAACACTTGATCCCAAGTGAGAGAGGCTCTTGGGCACTGAAAGATGACATGATCAACTGTCTCCTCCACATCCTTGCCCTGACCATAGTATGGGGAAACAACAATGCTATGATAATGCAAAAAGCTTCTGTAGGGTAACCAGTTCCAAGCCAGCTTTCAGATAAACTCTAGGTTGATCCACAGTCTCCACAGTGGCCATCTGAGCAAGAGATACAACTTACTGGCCTTCACTCTCCGAGAGCTGAACCCATCCCACATTAATCTATTAGGATAATCATTCAAGGGAATCACCATGGAGAGGACTCGTGAGTTGCACTTGCCAACAAAACATGCCGAGATGCACCCTTGATGCACTCTCAATCCCGCATTTTAGCTCCATCTAAGAATAAGTCGTGGACCACATATTCTCCAAGGCCTTGTAATTGATGGGAGTGGCTAACAAGCAAGGAGAATAGTAGAAATCTAAGGGTCATTGAGCACATTGATAGATCTCCCATCACCAATTAGCCATCTAAACTTGAAAGAAAGCTTGGGAGCAATCACGCACAAGGCTCTCTGGATGAAAGAGCAAGGTCTACAATGCCGGATCTATTCCTCAACTCCATATTTCACCTGCATCAAGGACATACAAATTTTGAAAGTTGGTCATAAGGATAGCATTTTTAGCTGACCTACTGGATATCCAATCCAATCTAAATGGTGTGGGCTTTACTCAATCTGATTAGAATTCAGAATGGGTATGGGTTTTAGAAAAAATATCCGAAGCAGATTCAGATCCAATGCAGATAATAGTATACCCTGTTCTGAATCTAACCTAATATAATCTTAATATATATATCTATCTTTCAAAATTATTATTATTTTATAATATTTACATGTATTTGACTTGATCCAATCTGACCCCACCCCTCTTATCTATTAAATGTGTGCTTTAGAAGTCAATTATTGGCTGACACATATTGTAAATTTTAGGATACAAAATTTATACTTGTAAATTTTATTTATTAATAAATAGATAATTTTTATTTCAATCATGTTTTATGTATCCAAGATTCACCGAAGGGATTAATAGATGATAATATATATTCTTAAGATATTGAGAATTTGGGATATATATTATTGATGGTTAATTTCTAAAAGCTCCCGATCGAGGGATCATCATGGAGGATGGTGATCGATCCAGTTAGATCGGTGCATGGATCGCTTTTCTTTCAGATAGATGAGTCTCGAGTCTACAGTATAGAGATATTGAGATAAGAGTGTAGGTGATTGTTAGAGAACAACTTGTATTGAACAGAGAACAACTTGTATTGAACATGACCAACATGAGAAACTACTTGGATGTCTACTCACTCATCAGTGGTTTGCCTGATGCTATAGTGGTGTGAGTGGTTCTTTGACCTATGGTGCCTCGATTGTTCGTAGTGAGACTATTATAGTTTGACTGCACATAAACTTGGATCCTTAGCCATTTGAGTCCTTATAGTGTATGTTGACTACAGTTGGTTCAGGTTCACTATTAGGAGTAAGATGCACCCAGATGGATCTATCAATCTTAGTAAAAAAAGAGTAGTCTTATGCGATTCATGAGATTGAGTTCAAAAAGACTTTGACCAAAGCAAGTGTGAATACTGAAAATGAGTTTTCATAGGATCATGAATGAACTCGAGTTGAGCCAATCATGTATATGACTGACGTTGAGGTTTGATGAGTTTTTCATGACCTTCATCTAGTTGGGACTCACGATAGAAAGATTTATCATATGGTAATTGCATCTAAAGGTTCAATACTTTTATTTTGTTATATTGTCACTACATACTGTTAGGTATCATTGGTAGATTATGAGATTCATCGAGCATCATCTTGATGATCGATGATCCTTGATGGATAGAGTTGGAATCATTCTAACTTATTGAAAAAAATTTTAATGATATTGTAATAGGGATCATAGTATATCTCACTATCATATAGAATAGAACCTATAATATCACACACGATAGAGGTTTTTGAATGATCAGATATTTGATTAGTGATTATGAATCGCTATTGGGTTTAATCATCAATTTGATTGATGATTGATCCAATGTAAAAGTTATAATAAAATAATTTACTAAGAGTAAGTGAGTTGTAAGAGGATTAATTAGTAATTGAATTGTTAATTAGCTCAATCTGATTGAACAATGAGATTAAGATCAAATCTAATTGAATTAGATTCGATTTGACTTGATTTGGATTTGATTAGATCAAGTCTAATTGAGTTATGAGATAACCCAATTGTAAGGAAGATCAATTCTTGATTTGATTGGGACTTGGATCCAACTAATTTTTTAATTAGATTAGGATCTTATTGAGAAAATTGGATTCTTAATTGGATTAGGATTAGACTTCTCCTTGGATGCAACCAAATTAGATTTGGTTAGGATTTTAATGAAGCATCTTGAGAGTCCCATTGGACTGGGACTCTCTCTCCCTAGCACCCCATATTGCCGTGACCCATATATCCACTTACTCCATCAAAGCCATGCGAAAACTCTTCACGCAAATTTTGATTTTGCATGAAGAAAATCATGCCAAACCCCTTCTCATCGCCCCTCATGGATAAAGATAGGTTGTTTGAATTCAATCCTTATCTTGATGGAGTTTGATCTCATCTAAACTCTCTTAGATGCCAAGATTAAAAGGGGCTATTTTTGGGCATGTGAGAAGCATGGCATCTAATTTTCTACAATAAAATTTAGATGAGAGGGGCGTGGAATACTTCTCTTGGCCATGAGAGTTCTTAGGGAGTTCCTCTTTGGGCATTGGGTTTTGGGAAGAGAGAAAAAGAAAAAAGATAAAGAATTTCTCCCATCTTTTTCTTCCAACTCTTCTTCCTCCTCATTCTTTTCATCTTCAAGAGGGTTTGAGACATTTAAAGAAGATCTTCAATTAACCATTAGGAAGTGATCTTTGCATGGGAGCTAGCACCTCAAAGAGATTAAGGAGCCTCTGATCAGATCAAGATCTTGTGTGGATACTTGTAGAGGCTGGACGTTTGTGTGGCTCAAAGAACCAAGACATCCATAATCATCGACTGTGGTGTAGATCGATCCGTGCAAAGGTATGGAAATCAGATCTCCTCTTGACAGATTGATCTTAGATCAGATTTCAGATGTATGATTATGATTTTATCATTGATCTATTTGTAGGTGGTTTAGCATATTTGATCTGATGCATATTTAGATTAAAAATATTTTAATCTAGATTTACTTTAACTACTTAATTCAAAAATATTTTAAAATTATATGCATAGAACCACCTAATTTAACAGTAGTATCAGAGCTACAGTTATGATATGAATATAAATGCATGCTATCTGAAATCTGATTTGCAGAAATCAAATCTAAAATTAATTAAATATTTTAATATTATTTTGAAATAAGATTATCCTGGTATAACTTGGTTATGCTAAAAGATTGTCCTAAAATGATGTTGAACATCATAAATTATTAGATCTAAAATTTCTACATAATACAAGATATGATTATGTGTTTGTTTTAGATTTGAAATTTGTTTCAGATCTAAAATAAATTTATTTTCTTTCAGATCCAAAATTAGATTCAGATCTGAAGATGTTTTGAGTCATTATCATTCGAATCTGAAATATATCTCACATCTGAATTCAGATCTAAATTTTATGTCAAGATCTAAAATTTCTATGATTTAGGTTCATAAGAAGACCAATTTAGATCTCTAATTTGATTAGAGTCTTAGGATTCTTGATTAGCACATGTTGGGCCCAATCAAAATGAGCAATTGATCTAATCAAATCAAGGAGTTGATTGTGATTAGGTCGAGTTAGCTTAAGATCGAAACAATAGTTATAGGATCAAATCGATTAAGTTGCATGTGTGTTAAAATCTTTGACCCATAATCTGATCTTGGCTCAGTGTTTCAAGGCTCGATTACTTAGGTTAACCCAATTGAAATTGGTCAGGATCAGTTGGTGTCCAAGGCAAGCATATTGAGTGATGGTTATTTAATTAGGATTGTTGCCACTGGCAGTGGGGAGGCTCCCATCAATCTCTTGCTTATCTGGCCAACTGTGATCAGTTTTGATTTGGATGCCTGGTGATTTGAGCTGAACTCATACCCTAATCAATTAAAGATTTGCATGAGATATAAATGATTAAAAGAGATCTAAATAAATCTTCTTGCATAAATTAAGTTTAGCGGTCTTCCATCATTGTAGAGATACGGGCATCTTCCTGATGTTGATCGTTCTCGATTGGTCATAGTGGTTTGATTGCATTGGGAAAGAGCAACTATTCTATTAACATTAGATGCTTCGGGATAGAGATGCAATTGGGTCCAATAACTATTTGTGAGGGATCCAATGACAGCTTACACCGACTAGTAAATGGTGGGTCTGACTTAACTAAAAAATATATCAATAACTGTTAGATGAGGCTACAGGACTTAGAGACCGATGTCATTGTATCTTGCTTAGTGAAGCAATGGGCAAAGAGTTGTCCACTCATTAGTTTGCATATCACTAATAACTGTTAGATAAAATACACGTAGATCAGTGGAAGTACAGTCTCCATTTGAAACTCTAATCGCATAGGGGTTTTCATTTCTCCACTCGAAGAGTGTGAGAGACTCAAAAAAATAGTGAAAGCAGTATTTATTTTTAAAGTTTTTAAAATAAATCAAAATTAAGTACAAATATCTAATTAGAAAATTTTACTTTGTAATTAGTCATGTCGACTTCCAACCTACTAGCTCGTATCCTAGAGACCAATAGGTTGATCAGAACCAATTATAAGGACTAACTCAGGAACTTAAGAATAGTTCTCAGTTCTGAAAAATTGACCTATATTCTTGATCAGAAAATCTCTGTGTTGCCGACTCATCCATCCACTGATCAATGAGCTACACTTGAAAAGTGGATGGATGATGATAATTGGGTTAGGTGCTGCATCTTGACGTCCATGTTTAACAATCTTCAGCACCAGCATGAAGATATCAAGACTATCAAGGACATGCTGTCTCACCTGCAAGAGTTGTCTGGTGATCAGAGTCACATAGCACTCTTTAAGGTCTCCAAGAGACTCTTCAGAATAAAGATGTGTGATGGGCAGTTGGTTCATGATCGTTATTTGATAATGATCAAAAATATTGAGGAGCTTCAAAAGCTTAGAATGAACATGGATAAAGAATTGTAGGTGGATCTGATCCTACAATACCTTCCTGATTCATATGGATAGTTTATTATAAACTACTATATGAATAAGATTGATAGCACTTTGCATGAATTACTTAATATATTGGTGATGTTGAAAAATATATCCTATAGCCAATCGTCAATTTGTTGACAATTGAGCTCATTGTACATTGTATATAAATTATTTATTAATTAAAATTATTTGATACTTTTATCATAAATTATGCATCTTCTTTATTGAACTCCTGTGTTATGATGAAGTCCTTAGATCTACTTTTAATCGATAAAGGAGGATTTATTGTATAGTTCATAAACTAGTTCACGACCAAACGATGTATTATTAACTAGGATGTAATGTTCATCAAGTGTAGGTCGTTATATGCCATATGGATTGGTTGTCCTCATAACCAAGAAGTGTGGAGATACTGGTATGGCATGCAGGTAAAATATAGGAGTGTATTTCACTGAATGTGATTCATCTCGGAGTACTCTACTGTCAAAAGTAGCTCACGAAGGATATAGATATAAGTATCCCTCCGATTTAAGATCATCACGGTGAGTTACAAGCAACTCACTATGCTTTGGTGTCGGACTATCTGAATTTTTGATTTAGTAACAAAAGATTTTTGGGCATAGTCAAGTACTTGTGAAGTTGGTGTGTGATTATGATAGGATTGACTGCTTCTGGCTTTAGGAGTTAGTACTATATTGTATTTCAATTCAGCAAAATCTTGGCTAGGATAGTCCTTGTGAGGTGTCACAAGACTTATGAGGTTGAGATACATTATGGATGTACTAACTAAGAGTTGACAGTTTAACTCTGAAGTCATCATGAGTACTGAGGATCAAAAAGATGAATTATATGGTAACCATATACCAAAGATTCTTGAATATTGCTTTGCAATCATTCGACCTATCCGGACATCGGATATCATTGCTAGATGGTCACTTTGATTGGTACAAAAATTTATTCCTGTGCTACTGGCTTAGGTTCGAACCTATGGGGTCACACACAAAAAAAATTTCTGTCTGATCAGATGGCTGATCAATGATTAAAAATTATTTAAGGGTATAATCATCAATATGATTGATAAATTAACCTCATGCAAAAATTATGATAAAAATAATTTGCTAAGAATTAGTGAATTAATGGAGGATTTATTAGTAATTAGATTGCTGATTAGCTCATTTTAATTGAGCAATGAGATTCAGATTAAGTTTAATTGAATTAGATTCAATTAGATATGATCCAATTAGGTTATGAGATGACCTAATTGCTAAGGGAGATTAATTTCTGATTTGATCAAGACTTGAGCTCAACTAATTTTTAATCTGATTAGGATTTAATTGAGAAGGTTTAATGCCTAATTGGATTTGGTTCTCTTATTTAATTGGGTCTAACCAAATAAGATTTGGTTTGGATTAAATTGGAGAACCAATTGAAATTCAAATTGAAGTTCAAATTTGTTTGAACTTTCATTGCACCACCTCCCTTTCTCCATGCCATTTACTTTCATGCCAAATTAGATTTGCATGAAATTTCTCAATACTCCAAAGTGTTTTCTCACCCTCCTCAATGCCCAAGCTGAATTTGGATGAAGTTTGAATTCAAGTTTGAATTATGATAAGGATATAACTTCATTTAAATTCAACTTTGATCTTTTCCTGAACCACATTGGGATGCCAAAATAAATGAGAGTCATTTTTGGCATGCGTGCCGATGGAGAGAAAAGTTTTCACCATTAAAAATATTAGAGTTTTACCAAGAGAAAGGTTGGGGCGTGAGTAGTATTGGGCGTGGGTCTTTTTGGCATGACACCCTAGGGTTTCGGTCTAGGGTTTTGAGAAGAGAGGAAAAATAAGAGTGTCTTGTCTTCATTTTTCTTCCACCACATTCTCCTCCCAAGCGACCTCCTTCACCTCCTATAAGTGTCTGAGAGATCGAAGGAAGCAATTTGATCAATCATCAAGAGATCTCTATACGAGCTAGCACTTCTGGGGAGATCGATCAACACTAAGACTTCGTGTGAACTTGCTGTGGGGGCCGAATGTGCTGTGCGACTGTTGTGAGGCTCAGAAAGAATCTTATACCATGTTTACTCAATTGTGGAGATCAGCAACCCATGCAAGGTATTGAGTTCTAAACTCAGATTTATCGTAGATATGATCTACAGTATTGCTTTGATCACATAGATTTGATTTGTGTTTTTGATTTTCAGATTTTTATGCATAATATATCATGTCATAGATCTTAACATAGATGGCTTCATGATCAGATCATATGCATGATTAGATTAATATGATTAATCTATAGTTATTCTACTGTGATTTATTTCAAAAATTTTAAAAATGCATGCATAAAATCCCTGTCGGTTTCCTTCAGTGGTATCAGAGTAAGTTCATTATGACATATCATATATGCATATTAGATTTAAAATTTATATCTTTCATATATGATATGTTAGATTAGATATCTAAGTAGCCAAATACTTGGATTGGATTGATCATCAGGTCATCCAGTCATAAGAACAAGTAGGATTTAAAGATCCTCTCTTTCTATTCGATGAGATTTTTTTATGACATGTCAGGGTGTCATATGATTATGTCTCATGAAGAAAAATAGTGAAATAATTTTATATTAATTTAGATCTAATATTTGATACATTAGATCTAAAATTAGTTAATTTATCATCACATGATCTGATATAAGATATCTTAGATCTAATCAATTGTTGATCACATGTGCTATTTTTTTTTTGCTAAAATCTGAAATCATAAATTGATTTTGATCAAATTTTTCATGCATTTTTGATCTATTTTTTTTGAACAAATTTTTAGATTGATTTTGAACAATTATTTCATGCATTTTAGATTCATTTTGAGTAGATTTTGCAAAAAATTTTTGAACAGATTTCAGATCTATTTTAGCATGGATTTTGGTTCTATTTTGAATAAAATTTTTATAAATTTTCATATTAGTTTAGAAATAGATTTTTATTCATATTTAGATCTAAGTTTTTGAAAAGATTTTCATGAATTCTTAGATATGAAATTAATATTTTATATGATATAAAATTTAGGTTCAAATCTAAAATTATTCTATATAAAATCATGTTTAGATTATATTTGAAAATGATTTCATAATATGAAACTATTTCAATATCTAATGGTCATATACTTAATTAAGAATTAAGTTATAAAAATTAAAGATCTAGATTTGAGAATGAAAGATTTAAAGATATTTCATAAATCATAGACAATGGGTTAGTTTGAGTCAGGCCTTTTAATTAGGTTAGCCCAAAGGTTAGAATCAAATGTAATACGGACTAATTAGAAAAATTGATTAAATCTAACCAAGAGTTGAATTAGATTAAATCAGAATTTTTTAAGATCAAATACAATAGTTATAGTTGGTCAAGTCCATATCTTTGATTAGACCAAATGGACTTGATTATGGCTCAGCGGTCGAGCCTGAGTCATTGATTGATCAAATCAAAATTAATTAACCAATTGATGTCTAAGATAAGTTCGATAGTTCTGACCAATGATTTTTAATTGGCAGCCACTTATTTATCTATTTCGATGATATCTAAGGCAAGCTTGATAGATCCTCCCACTGATCTCACTTATCTAACCAACTTGATGAATTATATTTTAATTAGATCGCTTAGTGATTTGAGTTGACTGATGCTATTAAGGTTGATCAGTATAACTGATCTAGGTGCCCTTGAACCAACCTATCTTTAGTCCTCTGACTTGATGAAGTCAGTGAAAAAATTTTTGATTACCAGTTAATCTCTTTTCTTTTGTAAAATAATTAACTAAATCTTTTAAATTATTAGATCCTTAAAATGATATTGTTATGGAGATAACAAAGTCATAGCCTCCCATTAAAGTGGATGATAATCGGTCTCATAGTTTGATAATCATTGGAGGTGCCCCACATCTGGTGCTTGTCTGCTATTGAAATTATTATTTATAATATGATGATTCAGTTATGCTTTCTAATAGGTGGCTAGGTTGGCCAAGTCATACTCAGGCCTGATCATTCGTTAGTCAGATGCCTTTAATTTTGTTATGTTAATGGTTGGACCTAATTAGAACTTTTAGTGGAGGTGCCACATGCCTGTTGAAGAGGTGCCTAGAGTGAAATTAATACTAAAAATTATTTAATAAAATAATTGATTAAGAACCAACCCATAGTGCATAGCAGTTGGTCGAGCCACATTTAGGTCCATGTGCAGTTTGTGCGGATTCTAGTATCCACTAAGGAATTAAGATAATTCTTTGAATTAGAGGTAGGGGCTATCAATTCGTATAAAATAGTAAAAAAATTTTTAGACTAAAATTTAAGTTTTTAGGCTTAATTAATTCATATACTAATTGATCCTTATTTTTTTTCAGTAATGATTACCACTTTGACGCTTCGATCACTATTGGATAGTGATAAACTAACGGGACCCAACTTCGATAGCTAGTATTGAAAGTTAAAGATCATCTTGGAGCATGAAAAGATCTTATATGTTCTTACGGATCCTGCACCAGAGGAACCTGCTCTGAATGCTCATGGTGTGGTCAGAGACACTTACCAGAAGTGACTCAATGACTATATCATGGTGCGTTGCATTATATGGGTGGCCATGAATGATGAGTTCAACTACAAGTTCGAGGATGCTCAGTTGGAGGAGATGTTACAAGTGTTCAATGAATCTTTCGGCACTCCCAATGATGTTGAGAGGCACAAAATCTCTTATGCCATTTTTAATACTCAGATAAGAGAGGGGATGTCGGTCATCGATCATGTATTATACATGATCGAGCAGATTGAGCGTCTGAGCAAGCTCAATTTTCTCCTGCATGAGAGCTAGAGAAAGATGCGATTCTAAATTTTTTGCCAAAGTCCTACCTCTCCTTAGTCATTATAAAATGATTAAGCCTGCAGTCAACTACCATGGTTTGCTGGAGTTGCTGCAAACTTTTGAAAAGGATTACGAGCTCTATAAGAAATCGATGAATGTAGTGGGAGGATCTTCTTCGATGGGGTATCATCCCTTTAAGAAAAAAAAGAAGAATAAAAATAAGAAGGTACAGCATGCTAGGGCATTTAAGTCTAATCAGATCAGAAAGTTCAAGTTCGATCAGAGTCAGACAGAATACTTCTATTATAAGAAGCAAGATCACTGAAAGAAGAATTATCCTCAGTACATTACTTTTCTTGATTCGAACAGGCCGAAGAAGAGAAAGAAGCAAGCGGTTGTTGGTCAAGATAATTATATAATAACACCTAGCAACTTCTCTATTTACGATACTTTGATCTGGATATTAGATATTGAAAGTCTTATTAATATTTGTAATTCGTTGCAAGGACTTCAGGTCAGTGGAAGATTTGGAGAGGATGAGAGATTCTTGAATATTAGAGATTGAAGATCAGTTTTAGTTCTAGCTTTAAAAATTATCAAGCTTGTTTTCAATTCTCATGTCATTGTTTTGAGTTATTGTCACTATTGTCCATCATTCTTATTGAATGTAATTTTTGTAGGCTTTTTGGCCATGAACGGATATAAAATTTTAATAAAGAATAGTTATTATGATATTATTATGAATAGTATTACTGTGATGAATGGATAAATAAATAATGATATTTATACTTTATTATGACCTATTAGTGTAATGTACATATCGAATAAATGTTCTAGATTATATAATATCTTCGATGTCTACTTTGGTATTGTAGGCTAGGTCATATTAATAAGAATGGGATAAATATGTTGACTCAAGATAGAATCTTCGAAGTCAATGATTATGAATCATTGCCAACTTGTGAATCTTATCTTCTGAAAAAGATGACTAAATCACCTTCTACTAGAAAAGATGAACGAGCCAGCAAAGTTCTAAGTCTAGTACATACTGATGTATGTGGATCCATGAACATAAGTGTCAGAGGTAGATATTACTACTTTATTACATTCATTAATGACCTATCGAGGTATGGATACCTCTATCTTATGAAGTATAAGTCTGAATCATTTGAAATATTCAAATGATTTTGTAATGAAGTTGAGAAATAAACTGAAAAGAGTATTAAAATTCTTTGGTTAGATCAAAGAGGGAAATACTTTATCAGTGAGTTTTTGATATATTTAGAAAAGAATAGGATTCTCTCATAATAGATCCCTTCTAGGATATCACAACATAATAGGATGTTAGAAAAGAGGAATCAAATTTTGTTAGATATGGTTTGATCCATGATAGACTTTGCAAGTTTATCGATCTCTTTTTAAGGATATACACTCAAGTCAGCTTGTTATATACTTAATAAAGTTTTGAGTAAGTCTGTAAATAAAATACCACATACGATATGGGCAGGACGTAAGCCAGTACTCTCTCATCTCAGGATTTGAGGGTGTCTGACTTATGTCAAACGTTTGAAAGAAGATAAGCTCGGATCTGGGTTTGACAAATATTTATTTATTAGATATTCGAAAGAAACTATGGGGTATTACTTCTATCTTGCTAATGAACAAATGATGTTCGTCAGTAATAGAACAATTTTTTTAGAAAAGGAGTTTCTTGAAAAAGAAACTAATGCCACTAAGGTTGAATTTGATAAGGTTCAATAAGTAAAAGAACTAACATAAACAAATGAACCTACTGAACCAGATTTGATTAGATTAAACCTGAAGCTTGTTGTAGGCACACCATTAAGGAGATCTGATAGAGTACCGCATCAGCCAGATAGATACTATAATTTTTTGATTCGAAATAGTGATCCTATTGATTTCGATGAGAACAATGAAGATCCGATCACCTATATGGATGCCATGCAGAGGTTTGACTCTGATAAATGACTTGAAGCCATAAAGTTCGAAATAAAGTCCATGAATGTCAATGATGTATGGACACTTGTTGATCCACTTGAAAGAGTAAAACCTATCGAGTGTAAGTGGATTTTCAAAAGAAAAAGGAGCATAGATGGAAAGATGAAGACCTATAAAGTATGTCTGATTGTTAAGGGATATCATCAATGTTATGGTATTGACTATGATGAGATATTTTTTCTATAGTAATGGTCAAATCTATTCAGATTATGCTTGCAATAGCAGCACACCTAGATTATGAAATCTGAAAAATAGATGTCAAAATTGCTTTCCTAAATGGAGAGTTGGAAGATGACGTGTATATGATACAACTTGAAGGGTTTACATCCACAGATGAATCAAAGGTGTGCAGACTTCAGAGATCCATTTATGGATTGAAGCAGGCATCACGGAGTTGGAACATACATTTTGATAAGATGATCAAAAAATATGGCTTTGTTAAGAATGGAGAAGAACTCTACATATACAAATGGGCTAATGGTTCTGTGGTTGTATTTTTTATTTTACATGTGGATGACATTCTCTTAATCAAAAATGATATTCTTGCATTATAGAGAATAAAAATTTAGCTGTCGTCACAGTTCTCCATGAAAAATTTGGGAGAAGCATCCTACATCCTTGGGATGAAGATCTATAGAGATAGATCTAAAAGGTTGCTTGGATTGTCCCAATCCACGTACATTGATACTGTGCTGAAGTGGTTTAGCATAAAAAATTTTAAGAAAGACTATCTTTCGATAGACTATAAAATTTTTCTCTCTAAGAGGAATTGTCTGATAATTTTTTAAGAGAGAGAGCGTATGAGTAAAATTTTATGTCTCGATAGTGAAATCTATTATGTATGTTATGACATGTACGAGATCGAACGTAGCATACTCACCAAAAGGTAGTGAGTAGATACTAGTCTGATTCAGATGAAAACCACTGGAAGATCATAAAAACCATCCTTAAGTTTTGAGAAATACTAAGGACTAGTAGCTCATTTATGGAGATTCTGACTTAAAATTTTTTGGATATACTGATTCTAATTTTCAATCAGATCATGATGACAGTAAGAGTGTGTCGGGATATATATTTTTTCTAAATGATGGAGCAATCTACTGAAAAAATTTCAAGCAGCATATTGTGGTCGATTCAGTTTGCGAGATGGAGTACATTGCGGCATCCGATGCTGCCAAGAAAGCATTTTAGTTGTGAAAGTTCATCGATGAGCTTTGAGTGGCACCCTTCATTGATGATCTTGTTCTGCTATACTGTGACAGCACTGGTGCCATAGCTCAAGCGAAGGAACTGAAGTCTCATCAGTGTACCAAGCATATTTTGCATCGCTACCATCTTGTCTGGAAGATCGTAGATCGAGATGATATGGAGTCTCGAAAGATTGACGAAAAGGAGAACCTGATCGACCCTTTTACTAAAGCCCTCGAGATCAAGGAGTTTGATGATCATAAGTGAAAGATGGATATTCGATACTATTTTAATTAGCTTTAGTCCAAGTGAGAGTTGTTGAAAAATATATCCTATAGCCAATCATCAATTTGTTGATAATTAAGCTCATTGTAAATTATATATGAATTATTTATTAACAAAAATTATTTAGTGTTTTCATCATAAATTATGCATCTTCTTTATTGAACTCCTGTGTTATGATAAAATCTTTAGGACTACTTTCAATCGATAAAGAAGGATTTATCATGTAGTTCTTAAATTAATTTACGATTAAACGATGCATTATTAATGTGGATGATAATGTTTATCAAGTGTAGGTCATTGCATGCCATATAGGTTGGTTGTTCTTGTAACCAAAGAGTATGGAGATATTGATATGGTATGTAGGTGAAATATAAAAGTACATTTCACTGAACACGATCCATCTCAGGGCACTCTACTGTCAAGAGTAGCTCACGAAGGATATGGGTATAAGTGTCCCTCCAACTTGAGATCACTACGGTAACTTGCAAGCAACTCACTGTGCTTTGATGTTAGTTTATCTAAATTTCTAATTTAGTGATAGAAGGTTTTTGGGCATAGTCACATACTTGTGAAGTCGGTGTGTGATCAAGATGGGATTGACTACTCCTGGTTTCAGGAGTTAATGCTATATTATGTTTCTATTCAATAAAACTTGATCAGAATAGTCTTTGTGTGGAGTCATAGGACTTATGGGGTTGAGATACATTATGGATGTACTGACTAAGAGTTGATAGTTTAACTCTGAAGTCATTCTGGGCACGAGGGTCAAAGGGATAAATTATACGATTACCATATACTAAGAATTTTTGAATGTTGCTTTACAATCATTCAACGGATATCAGATACCATTACTAGATGGTCACTTTGATTAGTACAAAAATTTATTTCTGTACTACTGGCTTAGGTTTGAACCTATGAGATCACATATAAAAAATTTTTTTGTCTGATCAGATGGCTGATCAATGATTAAGAATCGTTTAAGGATATAATTATCAATATGATTAATGATTCACCTTATGTAAAAGTTATGATAAAAGTAATTTGCTAAGAGTTAGTGAATTAATAGAAGATTTATTAGCAATTAGATTGCTGATTATTTTAATTTGATTGAGCAATAAGATTTGGATCAAGTCTAATTGAATTAGATTTAATTAGGTCTAATCCAATTAGGTTATGAGATGATCTAATTGCTAAAGGAGATTAATTTCTGATTTGATCATGACTTGAGCTTAATTAATTTTTTATCTAATTAGGATTTAATTGAGAAAGTTTAATGCCTAATTGGATTTAGTTCTCTTATTTAATTAGGTCTAACCAAATGAGATTTGGTTTGGTTTAAATTGGAGAACCAATTGAAATTCAAATTGAAGTTCAAATTTGTTTGAACTTTCATTGTGCCAGCTTCCTTTTTCCATGCCATTTACTTTCACACCAAATCAAATTTGCATGAAGTTTCTCGATGCCCCAAAGTGTTTTCTCACCCTCCTCAACACCCTAGCTGAAATTGGATGAAGTTTGATTGAAGTTTGAATTCAAATATGGTTTGAATTCAAGTTTGAATTATGATAAGGATATAACTTCATTTGAATTCAACTTTGATCTTATCCCTAACCACCTTGGGATGCCAAAATAAATGAGTCATTTTTGGCATGCGTGCAGGTGGAGAGAAAAGTTTTCACCATGAAAAATATTAGAGTTTTATCAAGTGAAAGGTGGGGCATGAGTAGTGTTGGGTGTGGGTCTTTTTGGCAGTACACCTTAGGGTTTTGATCTAGGGTTTCAGGAAGAGAAGAAAAATAAGAAAAGAGTGTCTTGTCTTCATTTTTCTTCCACTACTTTCTCCTCCCAAGTGACCTCCTTCACCTCTTGGAAGTGCCTGAGAGATCAAAGGAAGCAATTTGATCAGCCATCAAGAGATCTCTGCGCAAGCTAGTACTCTCGGAGAGATCGATCAGCACTAGAACTTCATGTGGACTTGCTATAGAGGTCGGACGTGCTGTGCAGCTGCTGTGAGGCTCAGAAAGAACCTTATACCATGTTTACTTAGTTGCAAAGATCAGCAATCCATACAAGGTATTGAGTTTTGAACTCAGGTTTACTGTAGATATGATCTACAATATTGCTTTGATCACATAGATTTGATCTGTGTTTTTGATTTTTAGATTTTTATGCATAATATATCATGTCATTGATCCTAGTATAGGTGGTTTAATGATCACATCATATGCATGATTAGACATATTAATTTATAGTCATTTTGCTGTGATTTGTTTCAAAAATTTTAAAAATGCATGCACGAAACCCCTGTCGGTTTTCTTCAGGTGACAGTGGAAGGGATCTTGAAGAGTTCAAAGGCCTCTATTTTGGAAAGCCTGAAGAATAAGGCGGACATATCTGTTGAGTTTCGGTGGCACAGCAGAAGGGTTAGGTGTTTAAAATTTTTATTCAAAACACCCAATGCACTGGAAGCCCTAATGCCCAGAAACTCTTGACTATAATAATCAAAGCATAACAAATATAAATTAGGATAAGAAGAATACCTATAGCGTTGATCTTAATTTTCATAAGGCATCCAAGTGTCTGTCCTTCAATGGTGATCCACACAAAAATTGAACCAAAGACAGCGCTCCTTCTTCACCTTGCTTCAAGAGTTCTGCCCCTAGAACTCGACTAGCCTCGTATCGGTCAAGTTTCTTCAAGAACCTGACCTCACCCTCTTAGAACCTCCTCTAGACTTCTGATTCTCCTTCTTTAGGACCCTTACAACCCTTGTTAGGACCAAATAAGGCTTTATCTTAAATCCCAAAGCCTTGTCCTAAAACTAAGATAGGTTGTAAGAAAGAAAGGAGAGCAACAAGAGAGAAATTGGAAACCCCTCTTCGATTCATTGGATACCCAGTGCCCCGATCTATTTATAGCCATCAGAGGGATGCCAAAAGAGAGGGACATGCCTTATCCAAAAGGCATATCTGATCTGATTATCAGAGATAAGAGTTCCTTCAAGCAGAAGGACTCTTATCCATGATACATCGATCAGCACCCTAGTCTGCGCGCATGCAACCAAAGAAGGGATATTTTTACATCTCTTATCAAATTAGAAAAAATCTTCAAAAATCCATGTGGATTGGAGATTCAATCTAGATTCTAGAAAATTAAAAATAGTGATAAAATTCTCACAGAAGGATGCTATCCTCACACCTCTTCATGTGAGTGCTGATCACCACACACGCAAGCATCAGGAGTGACTTATGGCATCCGTTTGGCATCAAGATAAGTCCGAAAAAATTTATGAAAAATTATCAAAGATATCTAATCAAATGAAAAATGTTATCACCAAAAATTATTCTAATATAAAAGTATTTGATAGGGATAAGGACTCTCCAAATCATGGAGAGACGCGATGCTTCTATGCGCGCGTGTGAGACATCTTTCTTTTTCCAATTTTTTTTCTTCCTCAAAAATTTTAGAAAAAATATATCTCATATTTTGAGATATGTACCAGAGGATGGAGGATAATGTGAGCTATCACACATAATTTTAATCTCATGAAGAATAATATTTTTTCTTCTACCCACACTAACACTTGTACGCAGAACCTGTTTTGCACCAAGAGTCCACCACAACTTGGACTCTTCATAATTGGTGTTAACATGGGATGTGGTGCCCCAATTTAGGCTGCTTCCAGGTGATATGACCTGACCCAAATATCTATCAGATTGGGCTAGCTAATTAGCAAGGGATGGGACCAAATTGGTCTCCAAAGGAGCAAGGGTTTCCACACATGCTAGCATGCTTACCGGAACCCTGATTGAATCCAAAATTTCAATCAACCTTTTTCAAGAAGGTCCTTGGCCAATTTTTATATGTGTGTGACCCATTAGATTCTACATCTAGCTAGTAGTAGGTCCAGGTATAAGTTGATCAAATTTGATTAGATTTCAATCTAATCAATTTTGGTCCAATCGAGCTAACCCGAGTTCAATAATTAGAATCATTTCTAATTGACAATCGAATTAAACTCTTTAATTCGGTCAAAAATATACAAGTCAAGATTAACATCTAGCAACATATCATGACTATTCAGAAGATGTAAAATTTGATGAAAATACCAAATCTATCCTTCAGTGGCAAATTACCATGCAATTTAATCCTTCGATCATCTTTGCACCCTGAATATGTTCATGAGTATGGAATCATATCAAACTCAAATACATATTCATATCGATTCTCAATTAACGAATAATGACTCCAATGAAGAAGTATTAGAAACTCTTTCTAATCTCCTTCTTGCTTTTGGCCAAAAGATTTTTCTGAGTCATCTAGGATTGAGAATACACAGGATGGATCTCCTCTTACTAGGAGTGATCGATTCCATATTGACCTACTCACAACCTTCATACACACTCCACCATATCCAGAACACCCTGTACAAATCTTAACGTCATGCCTAGATATGAACCAAAATATGGGTTCATGTGCACAAGATTTCATGATGGTTTTAGGTCTAAGGATCACTTGCACAACTCCCACTTAGAGAACCATCTTTGACATGAAAATAAAGCTTCCATTAGATATTCTCTTTCATCGAGTCAATTCAGTGGACTCATTTCTCAAATGAGCACCCACATCTTTGTATTAGTGTCTCACACAAGTGGCTAGTGAGATCTGCCACCCTCTCCATTGAGTATACATAGGATGTGCCAGTCTATCTGGAATATTGATCCTCGACTCAATGCTCCTACGATCAGAAATATTTAAGATTAGAATTTTAAGATTTTAGGTCTCACTAGCATGACTCATTCATGTCTCTTAAAACCATTATCCTAATCTTTGAGGTTCATCATAATCTTAGATATATTAAGATGCAGCTAATATGATGAATCAATGTCTTAAATAAAAAATATCATTTCATGAGTTGAAAAATTTTGAAGAAAGTTCCATCACAACACACTTATGATTGACTTATAGGGCACTCTTCTTTCAATCTCCCACTTACACTAAAGCCAATCGCCTTTGTATCTCATACAACTAAGATGGCGATCATATAGCTATTGTGGTATGGCCTTAATGAATAGATCTGCTATATTGTCCTTTCTGTCTACTCATTCAAAGACAACATCTTATCTTTAATGAGATGGAAACGTCTGAGGATGTGCTTGGATCTATAATGAGACCTAGGTTTCTTATTTTGAATAACGATCCCAGTGTTATGAAAATAGAGTGACATCGATCCTTCAATCTTAGGAATGACTCTTAAATCCATGATGAGTTTCTTCATCTAGACCGCTTCCTCAATGGCTTCACTAGCAGCAACATACTCTGGCTCAGTAGTTGAGTCAGCTACTATCTGCTATTTGAAACTCTTCCAACTCACTGTCCCATTAATTAAGATAAACACATATCCTGATATTGACTTGCTATCATCTGCTTTCCAATGATCCTTCCTTAGATCAGCCTGAAATCTACTAGCTATGCCCAAAGCATAAGCTACATCAGGCTTGGTACATAGTATGGCATATATAATTGATCCCACAGCTGAAGTATAAGAGATTTCATTCATCCTTTTTCTCTCTTCTGATGTCTTTAAGATATATTTTCTTAAAGAGATGTATACCATAACCTACAGACAAGTAACCTTTCTTACTTGCCTTCATATTAAATCTCTTTAATATGAGGTCTATGTACCGTGACTGGGATAAGCCTAACATTCTTTTAGATCTATCTCTTTAGATCTTTATACCCAGTATATAGGATGCTTCACCCTAGTCTTTTATGGAAAACTTATTTGATAGACAAGTTTTGATCGATTGCATCATTGGGATATCATTCCCAAAGAGCAGTATGTCAACGACATATAGAACCAAGAAGACAATAACACTCCCACTTGTCTTCTTATATACATATGGTTCATCCATATTTTTGATAAAGACAAACTCTTTGACTGTCATATCAAATCAGATGTTCCAGCTCCTCAAAATCTGCTTCAATCCATAGATAGATTTTATTAGCCTGCATACTTAATTTGCTCTCCCACTTGAGACAAATCTCTCTAGTTGAGTCATATAGACCTCTTCCTCTAGATTACTATTGAAAATCAGTCTTGACATCCATCTATCAGATTTCATAATCATAGTATACTGCTATAGCAAGCAAAATCCAGACGGACTTGAGCATAGCCACTAGTGAGAAGGTTTCATCATAGTTAATTCCTTGCCTTTGACTGAAACCCTTCTCCACTAACCTAGCTTTGTAGGTTTCTACTTGGCCATCTACTCTGATCTTCCTTTTGAAGATACACTTGCACCCTATTGGGGTCGCACCCTCAGGTGCATCAACTAAAGTCTACACTTGGTTGGTATTTATCGAGTCCATCTCAGATTTCATAGCTTTCAGTTATCTGTTTGAGTCTCTATTCATGACAACTTCCGAATAGGTCAGTGGATCAACATTCTAAATGATGTTGATAGAATTATTATTCTCAATGATAAAATTATATCTCAGAGATGCTTGACGCACTCTATCTGACCTTCAGAGAGGAGGTGTGTATAGTGGATGTACCTCATCCTTAGAGACTTTTGATTGAGGATCTTCTTGTGGTCCAACCATTGGTATTTCTGGATCGATTTGTAGATCACAAACTTTTATAAATTCAATATTCCTCCCACTGCCTCCTTCTTGGATAAATTCATGTTTCAAGAAAGTGGCATGCCTATAACAAACACATTTTGTTCAGTAGGGTGGTTGAAATAATATCTATTAATTTTATTAAGATACTTTACAAACCTACACTTGTCTGATCTAGCATTAAGCTTATGTCCAAAAATATTTTTGACATAAGTAGGATAGCCCAAAGTCTTAAGATGTTTAAGATTAGGCTTCCTTCCATTTCATATCTCATATGGAGTGCTTACAACAGACTTTGAAGGTATTCTGTTTAATATATATGTGGCAGTCTCTAGGGCATTATCCCTAGAAAGATATTGGGAGATCAATGAAGCATATCATGGACCGCATCATATCCATCACAGTACGATTTTTTTTTCTGCTACACCATTTAACTGAGGCGTATTAGGATGGATCGATTCAGAGAGAATACCTTTACTTTTAAGATGATCAAGAAATTCAATGGATAAGTATTCTTCTCCTCGATCAGATCGAAGAAGCTTGATACTTTTTTTTTTAGTTTATTTCTCGACCATATCTTGGTACTCTTTGAACTTATCAAAGGCTTCTAAATTATGTTTCATAAGATACACATATCCAAACTTTGATAAATCATCTGTAAAGATCAAAGTATCTTCTTCTGGTTTGAGTTGTTATCGGTCCATATACATCTATATGTACTAGAGCTAACAACTCACTTGTCCTCTCTCCATATCCAAAAAATGGAGTCTTGGACATCTTACCATGAGACAAGATTTATAAGTTCCCAATGATTCATAATCATTTGGGTCAAAGAATTTTTCTTTGTATAACTTGTTTATCTTTGACTCACTAATATGACCAAGACGACAATGCCAGAGATATGTGACATTCACATTTTTTCTCTTTCTTTTCATATTTCTTTTAATATGAAAAATATTTTATTGAGTGCAAAATTAAAAGATTGTTATCAATATAACTACTGTCATAAAATTTATTAGAAAAAAAATGGAGTATCTATTTTCCATTAGCTTTATTTCATAACCTTATTTTAATAACAAAGGTATAGAAATAATATTTCTAATGATCTAAGGTATGAATAACAGTCTTTCAATCTTAAAGTTTTGCCCGAAGGTAAATCAATCATACAAGTTTCCATAGTCTCTACGCTAATGGACTCTCCTCTTGTGCCATAAAGCTCGAGGTTACCTCTTTTCAGATCTTTGATATTCTGTAGTTATAGTAATGAACTACAAAAGTATGATCCACAAGTGGTATCCAATACCCAAATATCAGAGTCTGAATCACTCAATTAAAAAATAAGTCTGTATCACATACACACTTTTTGGTGTTACACTTGCACCCTACTTCAATCTTACATGATTATTCTTGCAATTATACTCTCAATTTTTAAATTTTTTAGAAATAATATCCATACAGACATCATTATCTTCTCATTATTACTAACCAATCTAGGGTCAGAAATATCCAGAATATCAGAGTTTTTTTTCTGATATAAACTTAATTTGTAAGTTCCTCAACCAATCCATATAGTTGTATCAGTCAATATAGTTTTATTTATTATATCATGGGGTAAAAATAAAGAAGCCATAATATAGACTTAAATCTATATAAAATAATAGTATAAGCAGATCACTCATGTTTGACATGCATAACTAGATGAGGACTTTTAAAACTAGTTATGTCTCCCACTATTTTATTAGATACCATAGCCCTCTCCTATGATAAATGAGATATATTTTATATTTATCTTAATAGAATTAAGATCCTAATTTCTCATAACGATCTTGTGTTAACACAACAAACCCTTATGAGTTCATAGGTAGAAAATTCTTTCCAATTACATCTCATGCAATTCTTAATATTTTATCTTAACCTCTAAAATATTATTATTCTTATGTTAACACAACAAGCTATAATATTTTAGTTAAGTAAGACCCTTCATTTTAATACAGTCAAAATTGAATATAATTGCCCTTATGTTAGCACAACAAAGCAGTATATCCAAAATTACCGTAAGCATCTTTTATGCACTAGAATTATGTTATATCAATCCTTATGACAAGCCTTATGGTAATACAACAAACTAGCCATAGTTCATGATGTAACATTAACCTAGCATGAAGGAAGGCCCTTAGTAGTGTTTAAAACACTAAGCTACCTTCATTCAAGATTCGAACTAATCTAATTGGCCAGAAAAGTGTTAAGATTGATGGGGGTCTCTCATTGTTTTTCTTAGACACCAATAAAATTGGCCAGATTAGCAACGAAACCAATTAAATAACCACCGCACTTGAAACACTCCTTAGACACCAATTAATTAATCGATTCAAGAAAATAGGTCAGCTTTGGTTCACAACACTACGACTTAATATGATTTTTATGAGGGCTTTAATGGTCTCAAACACATCCTAATTTAATCTATCACAAGAATGCACTATAATAGTTGTATCTTAATAATCATAACAACTAATTATGGCATATTATCATATCTCTAAGATATAGAAGCAGAATCATACAATATGATTATAACTAAATATCTCAAGCATATCATATATGCATGAAGTTTTAATAACATGCATCAATATAAAACACTCTTTTCATGGTTCTTCTTGGAACATCACAGTGGCACCCCTACACGCCATAAGAGTACCCTATTGAATAGGAAGGGAGGGTCTTTGAACCCTATTTGCTCTTATGACCGGACGGTTTGGTTATGAACTCTAATTAGAGTACTAAGCTACTAAGAAAATTCTACACATATATCATGCATTTTATATTTAAAACATATCTCTAAGACAAGATGGGGTTTGGATGTTCAATCGGGTTCAACCCTTGACCCGACTTGAACCAAACCAAAAACTCATGCTTGATCACAATCAAGATAATAATTTAATATTTGATTACATAAATCAAGTTAGGCTCTGATACCACTGTTGAGTTTTGACGGCATAGCAGAAGGGTTAGGTGTTTAAAATTTTTATTCAAAACACCCAATGCACCGGAAGCCCTAATGCCCAGAAACTCTTGACTATAATAATCAAAGCATAATAAATATAAATTAGGATAAGAAAAATATCTATAGCACTAATCCCAATTTTCATAAGGCATCCAAGTATCCACCCTCCAATTGTGATCCACACAAAAATTGAACCAAAGACAGCGCTCCTTCTTTACCTTGCTTCAAGAGTTCTAGCCTCATACCGGTCAAGTTTCTTCAAGAACCTAACCTCACCCTCTTAGAACCTCCTTAGAATTTTTGATTCTCCTTCTTTAGAATCCTTACAACCCTTGTTAGGATCAGATAAGGCTTTGTCTTAAATCCCAAAGCCTTGTCCTAAAACTAAGATAGGTTGTAAGTAAGAAAGGAGAGCAACAAGAGAGAAATTGGAAACCCCTCTTCGATTCATTGGATACCTAGTGCCCCAGCCAATTTATAGCCACCAGAGGGATGCCAAAAGAGAGGAACATGCCTTATCCAAAAGGCATATCTAATCTGATTATCAGAGATAAGAGTTCCTTCAAGCAGAAGGACTCTTATCCATGATACATCGATCAGCACCCTGGTCTGTGCGCGTGCAACCAAAGAAGGGATGTTTTCACATCTCTTATCAAACCACAAAAAAATCTTCAAAAATCCACATGATTGAAGATTCAATATAAATTTTTATAAAATAAAAAATGGTGATAAAATTCTCATGGAAGGATGCTATCCTTGCACCTCTTCACGCGAGTGCTGATCACCATGTGTGCAGGCATTTGGACTGACTTATGGCATCAATTTGGCATCTAGATAAGTCTGAAAAAATCTTAGAAAAATTATCAAAAATATATTATCAAATGTATAATGTTATAACCAAAAATTGTTCTAATCTGAAAGTATTTGATAGGGATAAGGACTCTCCAAATCACAAAGAGATGTGACACTTCTGCACGTGCATGCGAGACATCCTTCTTTTTCTTATTTTTTCTCTTCCTCAAAAATTTTAGAAAAAATATATCTCATGCTTTGGGATATGTACCAGAAGATAGAGGGTGATGTGAGCTATTACACATAATTTTAATCCTATAAAAAATAATATTTTTTCTTCTACCCATGCCAACACTTGTACGCAGAACCTGTTTTGCACCAAGAGTCCACCACAACTTGGACTCTTCATAATTGGTGTTAACATGGGATGTGGTGCCCCAATTTGGGTTGCTTCCAGGTGATATGACCTGACCCAAATATCTACCTAATTGGGTTAGCTAATTAGCAAGGGATGGGACCAAATTGATCTCCAAAGGAGCAAGGGTTTCCACACGTGCTTGCATGCTTACCGGAATCCTGATTGAATCCAAAATTCCAATCAGCCTTTTTCAAAAGGATCCTTGGCAAATTTCCATATGTGTATGACCCATTAGATTCCACATCTAGCTGGTAGTAGGTCCAGGTATAAGTTGATCAAATTTGATTAGATTTCAATCTAATCGATTTTGGTCC